>NC_141878.1:498177930-498480960 GCF_056163025.1 Triticum urartu
TTGCTATGCTTAATGCTTGTCACTAGGGCCCGAGTGCCATGATTTCAGATCTGAACCTATTATGTTTTCATCAATATATGAGTGTTCTTGATCCTATCTTGCAAGTCTATAGTCACCTATTATGTGTTATGATCCGTTAACCCCGAAGTGACAATAATCGGGATACTTACCGATGATGACCGTAGTTTGAGGAGTTCATGTATTCACTATGTGTTAATGCTTTGTTCTGGTACTCTATTAAAAGGAGGCCTTAATATCCCTTAGTTTCCGTAAGGACCCCACTACCATGGGAGGGTAGGACAAAAGATGTCATGCAAGTTCTTTTCCATAAGCACGTATGACTATATTCGGAATACATGCCTACATTATATCAATGAACTAGAGATAGTTCTGTGTCACCCTAGGTTATGACTGTTACATGATGAACCGCATCCGGCATAATTCTCCATCACCGATCCATTGCCTACGAGCTTTCCATATATTGTTCTTCGCTTATTTACTTTCTCGTTGCTATTGCTATCATCACTACAAAACACCAAAAACATTACTTTTACTACTGTTACCTTTTGTTACCGTTACCACTACTATCATATTACTTTGCTACTAAATACTTTGCTGCAGATACTAAGTTTCCAGGTGTGGTTGAATTGACAACTCAGCTGCTAATACTTGAGAGTATTCTTTGGCTCCCCTTGTGTGGAATCAATAAATTTGGGTTGAATACTTTACCCTCGAAAACTGTTGCGATCCCCTATACTTGTGGGTTATCAAGACTATTTTCTGGCGCTGTTGCCGGGGAGCATAGCTCTATTCTTTGAGTCACTTGGGATTTATATCTTCTTATCATTATGAAGAACTTGAAAGATCCAAGAACCAAGATTTATCCCTCAACTATGAGGGGAGGTAAGGAACTGCCATCTAGCTCTGCACTTGATTCACCTTCTGTTTTGTGTAAGCTTGCGACACCTAAACCTGCTTCTACTATTCGTTCTGATATGTCACATGTTATTGATGATGCTACTTCTGCTATACATGATACTTATGATGAAACTACTTCTATGCTTGATACTACCGTGCCACTTGGTGAATTTCTTGATGAACAACTTGCTAGGGCTAGAGAGATTCAAAATATTGAATCTGATAATACTGATGAAAGTGATGATGAAGAATCACTTGTTATTCCTGAGGGTTATGTTTTTGATCAAGAAGCCTATTTAGCTATTTTAGCTTGCAAAGATAGATACGAACTTAAGAGGTTATTAGCTAAATGGAACAAGCAATCTCTAAATGCTAGAATGAAACCTGACCCTGCTTTTGCTACTTCACCTATCTATGTTACCGATAAGGATTATGAATTCTCTGTTGATCCTGATATAATTACTTTGGTTGAATCTGATCCTTTTCATGGCTATGAATCTGAAACTGTTGTGGCACATCTTACTAAATTAAATGATATAGCCACCCTGTTCACTACTGATGAGAGAACTCATTACTTTTATATCCTTAAAATATTTCCGTTCTCATTAAACGGTGATGCTAAGATATGGTTTAATTCTATTGATCCTGGTTGTGTGCGTAGTCCCCAGGATATGATTTATTACTTCTCTGCTAAATATTTCCCTGCTCATAAGAAACAAGCTGCTTTAAGGGATATATATAATTTTGTGCAAATTAAAGAAGAGAGTATCCCACAAGCTTGGGGGAGGCTTCTCCAATTACTTAATGCTTTGCCTGATCATCCTCTTAAGAAAAATGAAATACTTGGTATCTTTTATAATGGACTAACCGATGCTTCCAGACATTACCTGGATAGTTGTGCTGGTTCTGATTTCAGGGAAAGAACACCTGATGAGGCTGAAATTCTATTGAATAATATGCTGACAAATGAAAATAATTGGACACCTTCGGAGCCAATTCCTGAGCCTATTCCTAAACCAACTCCGAAGAAGAGGGGTATTCTATTTCTCAGTCCTGAAGATATGCAAGAGGCAAAGAAATCTATGAAAGAAAAAGGTATTAAAGCTAAAGATGTTAAGAATTTACCTCCTATTGAAGAAATACATGGTCTTAATTTACCGCCTGTTGAAGAAACATATGATCTTGATCCATCACCTATTGAAGAAACTCGTGGCCTTGATAACCCAACGCAGGTAGTAAAGGTAAATTCTCTCTATAGATATGGTAAAGCTGAAATCCCATTTACTAAGTTTGCTAGACCATGCTTAGATGAGTTTGATAAATTCATGGCTAAGCAAGAAGATTTTAATGCTTATTTTGGTAGACAATTGAAATATAATTCGAATATGCTTGAACACTTGGGTGATTATATGGCTAATGTTAAAGGTGAACTTAAACTTATTAGTAAACATGTTTCTATGGTTACCACTCAAGTAGAACAAGTACTTAAAGCTCAAAATGATTTGCTCAATGAATTGAATAGCAAGAATAATGATAATGCTATTAGAGTGGCTACTAGAACTGGTAGAATGACTCAGGAACCTTTGTATCCTAAAGGCCATCCTAAGAGAATTGAGCAAGATTCTCAGAGAAATAATATAGATGCACCTGGTCCTTCTAAAAGGAAGAAAAAGAAAAATGATTGGACTTTGCATGCTTCTAGTGAACCTGTTACTGAACCACCTGAGAATCGAAATGATATTTCTATTTCTGATGCTGAAACTCAATCTGGTAATGAACCTGAAACTAGTAATAATGTTAATGATAATGTTCATGATGATGCTCAACCTAGTAATGATAATGATATAGAAATTGAACCTGTTGTTGATCTTGATAACCCACAATCAAAGAATCAACGTTATGATAAGAAAGACTTTGTTGCTAGGAAACATGGTAAAGAAAGAGAACCATGGGTTCAGAAACCCATGCCTTTTCCTCCCAAACCATCCAAGAAAAAGGATGATGAGGATTTTAAGCACTTTGCTGAAATGATTAGACCTATCTTTTTGCGTATGCGATTAACTGATATGCTTAAAATGAATCCTTATGCTAAGTATATGAAAGATATTGTTACTAATAAAAGAAAGTTACCGGAAGCTGAAATTTCCACCATGCTTGCTAATTATACTTTTAAGGATGGAATACAAAAGAAACTTGGAGATCCAGGAGTACCCACTATACCATGCTCTATTAAAGGAAACTATGTTTAAACTGCGTTATGTGATCTTGGAGCCGGTGTTAGTGTTATGCCTCTCTCTTTATATCGTAGACTTGATTTGAATAAGTTGACACCTACTGAAATATCTTTGCAAATGGCTGATAAATCAACTACTATACCTGTCAGTATTTGTGAGGATGTGCCTGTTGTGGTTGCAAACGTTACTATTTTAGCGGACTTTGTTATTCTTGATATATCCGAGGACGATAGTATGTCTATTATTCTTGGAAGACCCTTTTTGAATACTGCAGGGCTGTTATTTATTGCACTAAAGGCAATGTCATTTTTCCTGTTAATGGTAATGAGCATACGGTACACTTTCTGAGGAAACAACCTCAAGTCCATAGTATACATTCTATTGGAAAAATTCCCTCGATTATAATTGGATGTTTTGAATTTCCTCTTCCTACTGTCAAGAAGAAATATGATATTCTTATTATTGGGGATGTGCATATCCCCGTTGAGCTAACATAGTGTTATTCAAAATTTCTCTGGTTCCATGTTATTCGGAATGAGTTCGTTAACAAGACTTGATCAACCTTGTTAGTGGATTCCTTTTGATGAGCATGAGATGGATGAAACTAGAAAGCACAACCTTCTGTACCCCACTTTTACTTTCTATTATTTATCTTTCTGTCTTTTATCTGATTATCCATGCAATATAAAAATACCCCGAAAATAAAAGTTCTCCAAATGCCCTGAAATTTAAATAGAATTTTTTTCTAGAATATTTGAGAATATTTGGCACTGAGAACATAGCAGGGGGGTCAGCCACCTGCCCACAAGGGTGGAGGGCGCGCCCTACCCTCCTGGCGCGCCCCCTGCCTCGTGGGCCCACGGTGGCCCTCCTCCACTTATCCTTTCACCCACACACTCCTTCTTCCTCCCCCAAACATGAATAACCAGCTCAAGCACGAGTTCTAGCTCATCTTGCTGCCATTTTCGATCTCCTTGCTCAAAGCACCTCTCACAAAACTGCTTGGGGAGATTGTTCCTTGGTATGTGACTCCTCCATTAGTCCAATTAGTTTTTTTCCTAGTGCTTTATTCATTGCAAATTTTTGCTGCTTAGGTGACCCCGTTCTTGAGCTTGCATGTCAAATTTATATGGTCAAAAGTAGTTTTGATGCATGATATAGGCCCTAGGCACTTGTAGGAGTAGTTACTATCAATATTATTGAGTTTGATTTACTTTTATTTTGAAGTTACTAAAAAAATTTAGAATTTTTCAGAGGAAGAAATATGCTTAGGAAAATGTTCCAGGGGGGTTCCTCAAGGAAGCAAGGACCCAGGCTTGCAATGCGTGATGCCGATGAAGAGCCACCAAGAGACGCTCCAGTGCGTCCTTGTGAGTGGCCTTCTGAAAATTTTATGGATCGAGCAGGAATTAAGGAAGAATTCAACGCATATTTGCGTAACGCCGATCTTGTGAGCTTCGAGGAAGAGAACTGCAGTAAGTATCACAATCTCACTAGTACCTTTGTGAGGAGGTTTGAATTTTCATCTTCACGTAATTCTCCAACTGTCCTGTTTGATCTTTATGAAAATTCTTATACTATGGACTTAGAGGATTTTACCACTGCTTGCAAACTTCCACAATGGGGTAGTATAAGGGATCCTCGCAAATCTGAATTTAGAGATTTTCTTGCTAGCATAACTGTGGGAGAATCTAGAGATATTACACAAGCTACCATAGGGAGCATTCACTTTCCTGCTATACATTATTTTGCTCTCTTCATAGGTAGACGCATTAATGGTAAAGATGAGGCATGCCACATGTGTGTCCCTGACCTCAGTATTCTTAGGAGTGCTGTGTTAGGAGACAAATCTTATAATTTGGGAGCCATTGTTGCACGTAGATTGCATCTTAATAGATTTAATGGAGATTTCTTTGGAGGAATTTATGCAGCCTGCATAGCTAATTTTCTTGGTATAGCCATACGCGAAGATGATATTGAATTACCTCCTGCTTACCTAGACTTTAATGCTATGGTTCACCACCAGTTTGTCGAGAGGAATGAATCACCTCTCCAGTACTAACTAATCTTTGATAGATGCCATGCTGTCCATATTACTCTCCCTGCTCCTGCCTTCTTTGATCATCAGGCAAAAGGAAGATATACTATTACCAGAGAGGAGGCGGCTGAGTACGAGAGGAGAGCGGAGGCCGCTCTTCGCCACACTGCAGCTCAGCAGGCGATAGCCGCTGCATCGCAGTATGACTCCAACTATTATTATGGATATCCGCCAGGCTAGCCATGGCCATAGACCAACTTAGGCCAAAAGCCTAAGCTTGGGGGAGTATGTATTTCCCACCAACATTACATTTATGTTCACACACTCATTGCTAGATGTTGGTCCTCATACTTTTTCATTGTATCATCCATGCTAGTTTATTTTCCTTTTTATGCTTTCTTCTTGTGTGTTTGATAAACCTTAAGAAAAACCAAAAAAATTAGTTGTAGCTTTTAATTAGTTTACTTTCCATGCTTGTAATAGTAATTAAAAAGAAAACCCAAAAATATTTCATGTTCTTCTTTTACTTGTCGGGAGCTTTCTCGTGTAAATAGTTTTATTTCTTTTCTTTCCTTTGGGGGTCGATAGGAGAAGACCATGATTAAATTGCTGAAGTGGCTCTTATATACATTATTGTTGATCTGACAAAAGAGCCCATATTGCCTTGTCTTCTCCTGTTTATTGAATGCTTGCAGATTCCAACTTAGTCCAATGCACGTGCACTATTATTATTATTCACACCGTTCGGTCGTGCAAGTGAAAGGCAATTATGACGATATATGATGGACTGACTGAGATGAGAAAAGCTGGTATGAACTCGACCTCTTTTGTTTTTGTAAATAAGATTAGTTCATCATTCCTGATTCAGCCTATTATGAATAAACATGTTTGCAATGACAACTAGAGATCATAGTTTCTTGTGCCATGCTTGATTAGCTATGAGTTATAATGGTTTACCTTGCATGCCAACATGCTATTGAGATGGTTATGACGTGGTATGGTAGGGTGGTATCCTCTTCTGAATGATTTTAGTGACTTGACTTGGCGCATGTTCACGCATGTAGTTGAAACAAAATCAACATAGCCTTCACGATATTTATGTTCATGGTGGATTATATCCTACTCATGCTTGCATTCGGTGTTGATTAATTTTAATGCATGTTCATGACTGTTGTCGCTCTCTAGCTGGTCAGTTCCCAGTCTTTTGCTAGCCTTCACCTGTACTAAGAGGGAATACTGCTTGTGCATCCAATCCCTTAAACCCCAAAGTTATTCCACATGAGTCCACTATACCTACCTATATACGGTATCTACCTGCCATTCCAAGTAAATTTGTATCACTACAAAAAAATACACTTCCGTGATGATACATGTTTGTCACAGTAGGTCGCGTTTTCTGTCATGCATGTACATCCATGACGATTTTATGACAGAATGAAGATAGTCATACCTATGCTGTCGTAGAAGTGTTCCATGACATTACCAAAATTATCATCACGGAAGTGTCCACTTCCATGACGATAAATCGCGCGTCACAGAAGTGCTTTCGTCAAGGGTGACCGACACGTGGCATCCACCGTAACGGAACATCGTTAAGCTATCGGGTCGGGTTTTGGATCCGATAACCCGTTAACAGCCCCGACCAATGGGGATTTTCCACGTGTAAAATCATCATTGGTTGGAGGAGACATGTGTCAGGTCCGCGTTGGCACAGGTGTCACTCATCCAATGGGCGAGACACGCCTATGATATGTTGACACGTGGACCGGCCCATCAAGTTTAAATGGGCCGGCCCAACTGATGGCCCATAAGATTTTGCGGACCATAATGGGCCAGCCCAGCTAAAGGCCCACGAGATTTTGCGTACCATAGTAGGCTGGCCCAGCTAAAGGCCCACAAGATTTTGCGGGCCATAATGGGCCGGCCCAGGTAAAGGCCCACAAGATTTTCGTCTTCCATAATGGGCCGGCCCAGGTAAAGGCCCACAAGATTCTTGCGGATCATAATGGGCCGGCCCAGCTAAAGGCCCATGAGATTTCGCCAACATTAATGGGCCAGCCCAGCTGTAGGCCCACAAGATTTTGAGGACCCTAGTAGGCCGGCCCATTAACTAGCTGCCATGTTTTGGGCCAAATGTTGGCCCATATTTGATCCGGTCCATTAATGGCCTGCCACGCTCCGGGCCTAATAGTGGCCCATATGAGATCCGGCCTGTTAAAAGCCTACTATGTTCTGGGCCAAATTACGGCCCAGATCAGGTCCGACCCTTTAAGAGGCTTTGGGCTCAATTATGACCCATATCAGATTCGGCCCGTCAACTGGACACTATGTTTTTGGGCCCACTTGCTAAAGGCCCACATAGTAATTCGGCCTGATATTAGTTTTGGCCTGTTAAGGGCCCATTTAACATTTCGGCCCTATATTAATTTCGGCCTGTTAAAATCCCATCATATAGTTGGGCCTAACTACGGCCCGTTTTGCATTCGGCCTGCTCCCAGCCGATATCTGATTGGGCCAAACAAGGACCGAGACAATTTTGGCCTGTTAAAAGCCCGTGATTTGATTCGCACAATCATGGGCCGGGGTTCATTTCGGGCTGCTGCCGGCCCGTGAGCTGTTGGGCATGTTTCAGGCCCAACCTACATCGTGATTGCATGACGGCCCGATTATGTACCGTAATTTTACGGTTTGGCCGGTTTACTACAAAGACAAGATATATATACAGTAAAATAACTGCAGCATTGTGAATAAGAAAAAACCTAGACTATACAATAAAGAAATTACGGCATATTACATCCACTAGGCATCAAAGTTCGCCACTATGATAATAAAGCACAAGCAGACAGTAGATTACATACACTGGGCATCAAAGATCGCCACCAGTGCAAGTAAACACGCCGACAAAATAATATACAAAACCGACAGCACTTCAATAGAGTTCAAGAAAGGTTAGCCTTGCTGGGTAGCCGCAGCGCAAGCAGCTGAGCAAGATGATGAGACTGCGCTTATTGAACACTTATATCTTCCTCACTCTGAAAGATAAACAAGCAGACAGATGACAGGTTTTGCACATAAAAGTATCAGTGCTGACAATTCATCACATTTCTTACTGATGAATAAAGTGACACAGTTTAAAATTGCATTAACACAATATGGTATTGTTCAGGTCAAGACATGGCAGGAAATGACATTGTGAAGGAGTTGGCAGCTTCACGACACCACTAGATTACAGATCAAGTACTCATAAGTATCAATGGTTAGTGTGCTGTCAATTTATACCATTTCAGATTGACAAATAAAGAGACGGTTTAAATAATAGTAGAATGATATGACATTGTTCATAGTTAAGACATTGCAGAATATGACATTGTGCTGTAGTGGGTAGGTTCACCACACCACTGGATTACGGATGAAGAACAGAAGCATACATGCCGTGCAAAAGAAGATCACTTGCTCTGTATAGTTTAATTTACATGGTATGATGAAGGAACTTGGTTGTACAACTGAAAACTTAAATTGAGAAAGGACAAACTTTTGTTTATGAACTACATAATAAACTTTAAACAAGCAATTTGATGCAAACACCAAAAATAAACAGCAGTCATGCCTAACCAAATATATACAACAAAGTTTGAAGGCTTGAGATGGACAAACTTACATTATTGGTGAAGGCAGGCTCTATAAAGGCCTTGTCCATGCTGATGGGGGGGGGGCAATTCAAGAAGTTTACCACATAATCTTCTTCAAAAGCATTGGCTTTATTCTACATTTTGTTAAGAGTAAATATAGATGTGATAATATACGAAAAAATGGAGAATATTTAAGATAAGATGAAGAGTGATGCTACATAACCAAGTAGCTATAAATGTAAGTGCAGTGATACAGGCAAAAGGTACAACCAAGAGCAATGCACAGCTAAACTTCTTCAGTACCAACCTTATGGTAAGAGTAAATATAGATCTGATGTGTAGAAAATGGATGGCAAAGGAAAATAAGCTGCAGAGTGATGGTACATGAACAACTACCTGTCATTATAAGTACACTGATAAAGGACAGCATGTACTTACAAGAACAATGTAGAGCTAAAAAACATTGGCATTGGATATATTCTACACTAATGTAACCATTCATACATATCAGATAATTTGGAGCGAACAATTGATAAGCAAGCTATCATGCATACTCCTGTCACATAATGAACCAGGTACGTATGCAAGTACAGTGATACAGGACAACATGTACTAACAAGAGCAAAGCAGCGGGCAGCATATTTGTGATATCCTGTCGTTCTTGTCAAACCGGAATTCTTCTTCGAGAAGATTTCCTGCAAAAAAGATCCGTAAGGCACATGCAGAAAAGTAGAAGTTCAAATTGTCATGTGATTTCATAGACAGTACCTCATCCTAGGAACGAGACCAGTGCATAACAAGGTTTTTCCATTCAATGTCTTCTAAATTTAGCACAGGAGACTTCACCGGAAATTCGTTTATAGACTTGCCATCAAAGTGTGATTTCCTCAGGTAACACCGATACTGCTGCAATGCTTTCTTGAAAAGCACAAGCAAGCTTTGCTCGTCATGACTATCCAGATTGACCGTCGCCTAGTTACAACAATGTAATGTAAATCATTGATGTGTTCAATCAGCAGAAAACAGGAAAATAATAACCATGAATAATAGCACTTACACGTAAGTTGGACAGGAAGATGTGAAAATGGTATTTGTCTTCACAATAATCTTCCCATGATTGGGAATATATGCACGTAGTCCCTAACAACATTGAAAGCATTGTCTTTTAAACTGGGAATAAATGGAATGGGGTTCCAATCTGCAGGAATTGGCCGTCTCTGCAGTTGGGATAGGTCTTCGGCCGGTGGACTTGCTGTACTTTTTGCTAGAGTGGGATTTTCTGTGGTACAACTGGTGCTATGGCAAATGAAATCGGTATACCTTTTGCTGGAGTGCAGGTCCTGTGTGGTGGGGCTAGTGGTGTGGCCAGTGAAGTATGGGTATAGTCTGCTGGAGTCAGTCCTACATTTTGTGTCACTGGTTGTACAGCCAACATAAGTGGGGTGCTGTCTGATTTCTTCGGCACCACCACGTTTTTCAAGGACTTTGCTGGTGCTCCTTCAGGTTCAGAAATCACCCTCTTCCTTTTTGATGTCTGATGCACAAGAACAACATTTGAGTGGAAAAACATGGTATGATGACAGATGGAATATGTATTGATAATGGATGGGCATGGCATCTCGACATATATGATGAGTAAACTAAGCAGATGGCGGTGCAACAAAGTAGAAGAAATGCAAGACAACATATGCAAGATACCCACAATCAATAAAACATTGCCAAATTAGAACAGGCACCTTGATGGGTGAACAGGACATGCCATCTGCCTTTGACTCCTCGAGGTTAGAATAGTCATTAGGATCATATTCTGAACAAGAATCAACAGGTGGGGAGCGTATGAGTTTCATTGCATCCAGAATGGCACTCAATGCCTTGGTGCCAATTTTGTAAGTCATTGCAGTGTTTAGCTTCAAGAGTGGACTGCTGCTAGTGCGACACAAAGCAGCTACACAGATCATAGTGTAGATATAACGGGAAAACCTTAAGCATCAGAGTAAAATCAGCAAAGTGGAACTTGCTGGAATATATGTGCTAGTATTGCCGGTACGGCTAGAAAGGCTTTAGATACCAGCTCTCTTCAAGTGAAGGTGCAGTACTGTTAATATCAGTGTAACTCTCAAAGGCGACACAGCTCCCCGCATTTCCTTGCTATTCTTATAGGATTCAAGTGGGCAGGCCACTACAAATCCTATTCCTATGTTTACAACATCCTACGAATCAAAGAGGCTCAAAGTGTCCATCACAACCGACCGTATAGACCTCTACACTGCAAATGTCCCTGCTCATCTTCAGTACAAGGAACATACTGTACTACTATCATACTCCCTCCATTCCAAAATATAAGTCTTGGTAGAGATTTCCACTATGGATCACATACAGATGTATCCAGATACATTTTAGAGTGTAGATTCACTCATTTTGCTCCATATGTAGTCCATGGTGGAATCTATACAAAGACTTGTATTTAGGAACGGAGAGAGTACATATTAAAGAAGAACAGAAGAGGAACATGGTAAAGAAGAGCAAGCAGATTTTGGATAATAAAATGTTGGTTATGCAGTGCCCACACATGATGAACCAGAGCGCATTAAGAATGCAACTCCCAGTTGTCTCTCGACCATTTCAGGCGGTTGGATGAAGATCCTACGTCTCCTAACCCTTCTTCTTCCTCGTCTCTGATTCTTCCCATACAGAACACCGCACGGACCACCAGCCCCCACCGCCTGTGTTCCTCCACCACCCCCACCCCCACCCGTGTCGAGTTTTCTTCATTCGACGAGGCCCCACAACCACCCGAGCCCCTTCGATCGCACCGGCGAACTCCGGCGAGCTCTGAAAAATCGACTGACCCAATTTTGAAATTTAGTCTACTGTGATTTAACTAGTGTGGAATATAAAAGGGGAAAACCATAAGCATTGGGAATATAGTGTTGAGCGTGCCATGGCGGATCTGAAGGTGCAAACCGGACAAAGGCAACTTCGCAACCAAGACAAGAAATCAGAGTAAAGCAGTGGCGATCTATTTCCTTGTCGCGATAAATAAGTTGAGCAGATACGAAAGAGTACCGCCTCTGGTGCGGCACCGTGTACGCATCTGCTGAGAATTTGACGGTGCTGCGGTAGCGATGGCTGTCGGTGGCATGGAAGCAGATCTAGGAGGGTAGATGGTGGCAGCGGGGTGCGGTGGACGAGACGGTCATAGGAGCGGCGCCGACAAGGTGGACGACGGCGGGGATGAAGCGAGAGGACGGGATGCAAGGATCCTTGTCTAAAGCCGTGGATGAGAGAGGTCGATCTCTTGTAATGGACGGCGGCATCGGGGTATCAGCTCCGGCATGGTGGAGGAGGACGGCGGTGGATGGTGTGGCGGACGGCGGCGAACGGAGGAGGGTGGGGTGGAGAGGGTGTTTTGGCGCCCACGGAGTACGAGTGGGGAAAAGGGAGGTAGAGAGGAAGGGGTGAACCATGTATTCAGGGTGTGCTTGTCTCAAATGCGAGGAAATTTACAAACTTAGCCCCCGTTTCAAATTTCTACTACATCACAGCAACATTAGTCGGTTGGGCATAGGACGGTAATCTCGCATACACCGAATATTTGCCGACGAGAGTTTGTTTTTGGCGCCCACCGTGTATCAATCTGAATCGGGGAGGGAGTCGATTTCGTCCGAGGACACACTGTGTTTTGGCGCCCACCGTGTATGAATCCGGGTGAGAGGCGGTTACGTCACGTTTGGGTGAAATTACAAACCTACCCCTATCGAAACCTATAGAAATCCAGTAGATAGGCTTTGCGTGGCAGGGATAGGCAGTAGTGATTTCCATCTCGCAGATTTTGGTTTCGGGCGGTTACTGCGACTTTCCCTGCTTCGTTCAAATTTTGCAGAGTGCATGTTTATTGTGCCAACTCAATTCGAAACCCGTTTGTATTCTATTTTTTTGGGGCGGGATCCATTTTCAATTGGAATTACATTCTATATACATCATTTTTTATATATACTTTCAAAAGCACAACAAAGAATTCTGCTCCTTTATATGTATAATATGATTTACAAATACAATGATCTCGAAATCTTAAGGTTGAATTCGAAAAAATTTAACCAAATTATGTTCTACTAAAATTTATGGATCAGTAATATCTACATACTAAACAACATAGATGTGCGTGAATTCATATGAGTATGCATGTTTGATAGATCAATTTTGGTTTGAGTATGGATTACATGTATCATCATCTCGAATTCAAATAGCTGAATCCCTTTTTTGTTCACTCCTTTCACGCCCATCTCTCTCGCATGCATGCTCCTTCAGGTAGCGATCACTCTCTTTTCTCCAGCTCACCCGCACGGCTCACTTCATGTTTCTCCTATCCTCGCAAACATGGTCTATCGACGTCTCCCTTGAGAAGTGTCACACTCTCCCTATCATTATACATTACATGGTTTTCATTATCTCTCACGTCTCTATTGTTCTCTGGTATCACTCGGTACCTAAGCTTTCTTTTTCACCGCCATACACACAGTCTCCACTCGTCTTTCACTTTGTCTTTCTCTCTATGGGATTCCCTCACACACCCTATATGTCTCTACATATGACTCATACCACTAAAATTACTCTCTCTCTCCTGTAGACACAACATTTGTTGCGGTCTCCTTTTCGTCTCCATCCCAGACTGACATTATTCATTTGTTTACCGATTAGACAACCCCGACCACCGTCTCCTCTCTCTCTCTCACAGACATACACACACACAACTCCTGCTTCCACTCCCCTTCCCGATTACCGTCTCTCTCTCACACACAAAACTCTCGCTTTCGCACCCCGACTCGTATTTCTCTCACAAACATTTATCGACTAGCTAGCCTCTAGATAGGTTTATACATCCGCACACTCGTGCTTCCACCATCACATACATGTCTCTCTCCCGATCCTTGTATCTATGTAGATTTTTCTTCCCTTCTTGAGACACGCCCTCTCGATCGTGCACACACACACTATCGCCTCATTTTAAGTTGATACCTATCGCACACACGCTCCTTGTGTCTTTGTCACATATGCACTCCGTCCTCCTCCACTCTCCCTCTCTCTCACACACACATGGGCTTTTCGCAACAACTAGCAAGATGCCCATGCGTTGCACGGAACATCAAGATGCATTTGTATGAGTAGTTTATCTTGTGGGGGAAAAGGATGAACGAGGGAAGGCCTTATTTGCAAATGTGGAGAGGGGTGTGGGTATATTTTTGCAAAATTGCCATAGTTTCCTTCCTATCTGTCAGATATAGATCGGACAGCCTATATTGCAGGATGGCAGGCACACGATCATCACCGACAATGCTTTTTATAAGAGTAGGGATAAAAAAATAGAGTTGGTGATGATGGTGGGCCTGGCATCCTGCAATGTGGGTCGTCCGATTTATATCTGACGGATAGGAAGGAAAATATGGCAATTTACCCGCACTCTTCACCACATTTGCAGATAAGGCCTTCCCTCGTTCATCCTTTTCTCCCACAATATCTTGATGTTCCGTGCAACGCACGGGCATCTTGCTAGTAAGAGTAGAAATTAGACATATACCACTTCTCGAATCTTGAAACCAACAACATTCCTCCCTTATCTCATCAAAACCGCCAAAGGAGTATATTTTGAGTGAAACATAACATATTTTTAGTGATATACGTATTTCAAAACTAGACTTTTTTCTATCAAATCGGTGAATATGTATTAATCTACTTTGATCGTGTGGCAACGCATTGGCACATTGCTAGTAGTTATTATAATTTTTTGGACACCAGACAAACGGTGGAGTCAATATACGAAGAGAAGAGGCGCACACACGCAGTCGGCCTCTCGCTGTCTCGCACACATGAGTGTTACGTAAAGGCGACGTTAACAAATAAACCCTAAAACCCTACGTGCATGATTTCTGCATTCGCGGGTACCGGGTATGTGGTGGAGCACCTTTGTATGAATAGTTAGCTCGCGTGATAATTTGATCTGTAGGAGTTGATGGTCGGGACCACAGGTGAACACCTTGGAGCGCGGTGGCTCGCCAGTTGCCACAGATCGAGTAGCCACGTTTAAAATATTGTTTTTTAGCAGGGTTAATTTAATCTGCATGCATGACTCTCCTCCCCCCACGCTCGTCCAATCCGTTGTGACCAGCAATATTTCCACCCCTTCGCTCCCCCGTAATTTACTCCAACAAATATGCCCACGTAGTTGTTACTTAACTGCAGGTGCATTGGGTCACTGACATATGGGCCCAACAGGGGTCTGGCCCACATGTCAGTGACGCAACTGGACCTGTAGTTAAGTCACTGCAGCTCAGTCCATATCTTACGTAGGTGTGCCATTGCTCGCTTTAAATACTGCGCCTCCCATGACATCGCTACCTCCTCCCCCTCACGTTCACGTTCATCGCTATCTCCTCCCCCTCCCTCTCACGTCGACCACCATGGCATCGCCCCTCCCAAGCCCTAGGAGCCCCTCGCTGCACCGCGCAGACAGTCACACGTCGCCGTTCCATTCCTCGCCTCCACTAGTCGAGGAGGACGCGTCGGTGTTCCGCTCCTCGCCGCTACACGACGCGTCGCCGTTCTGTTCCTCTCCGCCACTAGTCGAGGAGGACGCGTCGGCATTTCGCTCCTCGCCGTGACGTGACACGTCGCCGTTCCGTTCCTCGCCGCCACTAGTCGAGGAGGACGCGTCGGCGTTCCACTCCTCGCTGCGACGCGTCGAGGTGGACGCGTCGGCGTTCCCAATCTCGCCAGCACGCGCGCCGGAGGACGCGTCGGCTCCCCGCTACGAGGAGAACGCCACGCCTCCTGCTGAGCCCCCCAGCCTTGAGGAGCTTTGGAAAGAAATGGATGTCGCCTTGTGGGAGGCTTTGCCTCCAGCAGAGCGCGCCAAAATAGAGGCGGAGAAGAAGGTCGAGGAAGAGAAGCGCACCGCGGAACAAGCTGCCTGGGAGGCCTATGTCGCGTCCGAGAGAGTCAGGCAATTGGCTCTTTGGAAAAAGGCTCGTGCGAGGGCCATGAGGGTGGCGGAGGACACCCGTGCCGACGCCCTGAGTGCAGTCGGGCCCAAGCGCCTCATCTACGCTTGGCGGTACGTGGACCGGGTGCACGCTTCCAGCGAGGAGGAGTACCTGTTGGCGCCGGATCACTGATATGTCTCCGTCGTATCTATAATTTTTTATTGTTCCATGCCAATATTATTCAACTTTCATATACTTTTTGGCAACTTTTTATACTATTTTTGGGACTAACATATTGATCCAGTGCCTAGTGCCAGTTCCTGTTTGTTGCATGTTTTTTGTTTCGCAGAAAACCCATACCAAACGGAGTCCAAATGGAATAAAAACTGACGGAGATTTATTTTGGAATATTTATGAATTTTGGGAAGTGGAATCATCGCGAGACGGTGCCCGAGGGGGGCGCGCCCCAGGGTGTCAGGCGTGCCCCTAACCCTCATGGCCACCCCGTAAGGCGGTTGGAGCCCTTCTTTCGCCGCAAGAAAGCTAATTTCTGGATAGAGATCGTGTCAAAATTTCCGCCCAATCGGAGTTACGGATCTCCAGGAATATAAGAAACGGTGAAAGGGAAGAATCTGAGAACGCAGAAACAGAGAGAGACGGAGAGACAGATCCAATCTCGGAGGGGCTCTCGCCCCTCCTGTGCCATGGAGGCGATGGACCAGAGGGGAAACCCTTCTCCCATCTAGGGAGGAGGTCAAGGAGGAAGAAGAAGAAGAAGAAGAAGAAGAAGGAGGGGGGCTCTCTCCCCCTCGCTTCCGGTGGCACCGGAGTGCCACCGGGGCCATCGTCATCACCGCGATCTACACCAACACCTCCGACATCTTCACCAACATCTCCATCACCTTCCCCCCTCTATCTACAGCGGTCCACTCACCCAAAACCCATTGTACCCTCTACTTGAACATGGTGCTTTATGCTTCATATTATTATCCAATGATGTGTTGCCATCCTATGATGTCTTAGTAGATTTTCGTTGTCCTATCGGTGGTTGATGAATTGCTATGATTGATTTAATTTGCTTGTGGTTATGTTGTTGTCCTTTTGTGCCCATCATATGATTGCGCGCGTGGATCACACCCTAGGGTTAGTTTGTATGTTGATAGGACTATGCATTGGAGGGAAGAGTGACAGAAGCTTCAACCTAGCATAGAAATTGATGCATACGGGATTGAAGGGGGACCAATATATCTTAATGCTATGGTTGGGTTTTACCTTAATGAACATTAGTAGTTGCGGATGCTTGCTAATAGTTCCAATCATAAGTGCATAGAATTCCAAGTAAGGGATGACATGCTAGCAGTGGCCTCTCCCACATAATACTTGCTATCGGTCTAGTAAAGTAGTCAATTGCTTAAGGGGCAATTTCGCAACTCCTACCACCACTTTTCCACACTCGCTATATTTACTTTAGTTGCTTCTTTACCTTAACAGCCCCTAGTTTTATTTTCGTGCTCTTTATTATCTTGCAAAACCTATCCAACAACACCTACAAAGTACTTCTAGTTTCATACTTGTTCTAGGTAAAGCGAACGTCAAGCGTGCGTAGAGTTGTATCGGTGGTCGATAGAACTTGAGGGAATATTTGTTCTACCTTTAGCTCCTCGCTGGGTTCGACACTCTTACTTATCAAAAACTGTTGCGATCCCCTATACTTGTGGGTTATCAAGACCTTTTTCTGGCACCGTTGCCGGGGAGCAATAGCGTGGGGTGAATATTCTCATGTGTGCTTTTTTGCTTTATCACTAAGTAATTTTTATTTGCTGTTCTTAGTTGTTCTCTATCTTTAGTTATGGATATGGAACACGAAATACCAAAAAAATTAGGTGTACTTTCTGCTCATGGAGATGGGGAACCTCCTAAAACCCTCGATGCTGGTTATGTGAAAGATATTATGTACTACTTTAATAATCCTGAGAAAACCCCATTCAATTATGTAATGGGAGTAACGTTGCATCAACGGGAATACTTTAGGGATTACCGCTTGACACAAAAAGGGAAACTATTATGGGATCAAATTCATATACTGAATTGGTATGCTAGGCAACTATGCTTGAGATATGATTATACTTGTTGCTCTAAGGTGAAGGCTCCACACCTTCCCTTTTCATGTGAATTTAATGATAATGAAACCTTGGCTTCTTATGCTAATGGTATATATGATTACTATGATGTGGAACAAATAGAAGAATTTGTTGCTTTTAAGGGTGCTTATGAAATTGAATCTATGTTTAAAGAGTTTGAAGATTTTGATGATGCTGTTTATAGACCTGAAAATTTAGCTATCCTGAAATATTGTTATGAGAATTATGAATACAATTACGAAATTAATGCGCTTATTAAGAAAGTCTCCGCTGTCCAAGAAGAGACTAATATTTTGTAGGAGTCTATGGAAGAAGAAATTGATGAAACTGTGAGCTCATTGGATGAAAAAGATGAGGAAGAGAGCGAAGAACAAAAGGAGGAAGAGCGGATTGATCACCCATGCCCACCTTCTAATGAGAGTAACTCTTCAACTCATACATTGTTTAATTCCCCTTCGTGCTTACCGAAGGATGATTGCTATGATGACTGTTATGATCCCTTGGATTCTTTTGAAATATCCCTTTTTGATGATGCTTGTGGCCAAGATGCCAATATCAATTATGCTTATGGAGATGAACTTTCTATAGTTCCTTATGTTAAACATGAAATTGTTGCTATTGCACCCACGCATGATAGTCCTATTATCTTTTTGAATTCTCCCGACTACACTATATCGGAGAAGTTTGCACTTATTAAGGATTATATTGATGGGTTGCCTTTTACCGTTGCACATGATGATTTTGATGAATATAATATGCATGTGCTTGCTGCTCCTACTTGCAATTATTATGAGAGAGGAACTATATCTCCACCTCTCTATGTTTCCAATATGATAAAATTGCAAGAAACTATTTATACTATGCATTGGCCTTTACTTTGTGTGCATGAATTGTTCTTTTATGACATGCCGATGCATAGGAATAGAGTTAGACTTCGTCATTACATGATATATGTTACTTTGTGCTCACTACTAAATTACAAATCATTGTTAATTAAAATTGGCTTTGATATACCTTGGGATCCGGGTGGATTCACTACTTGAGCACTATATGCCTAGCTTAATGGCTTTAAAGAAAGCGCTGCCAGGGAGACAACCCGGAAGTTTTAGAGAGTCATTTATTTCTGTTGAGTGCTTTCATATAGTTTAAAAACAACAAAAATAAAGAGGGGAACCCAAAACTTTTTCTAAAAGAAAAGTGAAAGTGAGAGAGACGAGCATTGTGAAAGTGGGGGACGTCCTTGAACTTTGTTCATGCCCATGGGAACTTTGTGAATCTTAATTACAGAAACTTTTCAACAAAAATAATTATCCACTTGTAAAATTCCATTGTATTATAAAAATAATGTGCCAAGGTTTGCCTTTAGGATGTTTACATTTGCTTTATGGTTTGTACGGTGCAGGGCAGAAACTTTGGCTGTAGTGCGTGATTTTACATTTTTAGCTGGAACGTTGAATGGTTCTGATTTTTTTTGCACTGTATTCCTATACAAATTTTTAATTTTTTCTAATTTCGGTAGAATTTTTCAAGTATCATAAGTATGGTGAATGTTCAGATTATTACAGACTGTTCTATTTTAGACAGATTCTGTTTTTGATGCATAGTTTGCTCGTTTTGATGAAACTATCAATTTATATTAGTGGATTAAGCCATGAAAAAGTTATGTTACAGTAGACACAATGCAAAAACAAAATATGAATTGGTTTGCAACAGTACCTAGAGTAGTGATTTGCTTTGTTATACTAACGGATCTTACCGAGTTTTCTGTTGAAGTTTTGTGTGGATGAAGTTTTCGATGATCGAGAAGGTTTCGATGTGAGAAGAAGGAAGAGAGGCAAGAGCTCAAGCTTGGGGATGCCCGAGGCACCCCAAGTAAATATTCAAGGAGACTCAAGCGTCTAAGCTTGGGGATGCTGGGGAGGCATCCCCTCTTTCTTCAACAAATATCGGTATGTTTTCGGATTCGTTTCGTTCATGCGATATGTGCAAGTCTTGGAGCGTATTTTGCATTTAGGTTTTTCTTTTTCTTTTTATGCACCATGCTGGTATGAGATAGTACTTGGTTGATTTATAGAATGCTCTTTGCACTTCACTTATATCTTTTTCGTATGGCTTTATAGAATGCTTCATGTGCTTCACTTATATCATTTGAAGTTTGGATTGCCTGTTTCTCTTCACTTAGACAACCGCCATTTGTGGAATGCTCTTTTGCTTCACTTATATTTGTTAGAGCGTGGGCATATCTTTTGTAGAAAGAATTGAACTCTCTTGCTTCACTTATATCTATTTAGAGAGATGACAGGAACTGGTCATTCACATGGTTAGTCATAAAATCCTACATAAAACTTGTAGATCACTGAATATGATATGTTTGATTCCTTGCAATAGTTTTGCGATATAAAGATGGTGATATTAGAGTCATGCTAGTGGGTAGTTGTGGATTGTAGAAATACTTGTTTTGAGGTTTGTGATTCCCGTAGCATGCACGTATGGTGAACCATTATGTAACGAAGTCGGAGCATGATTTATTTATTGATTGTCTTCCTTATGAGTGGCGGTCGGGGACGAGCGATGGTCTTTTCCTACCAATCTATCCCCCTAGGAGCATGCGCGTAGTACTTTGTTTCGATGACTAATAGATTTTTGCAATAAGTATGTGAGTTCTTTATGACTAATGTTGAGTCCATGGATTATACGCACTCTCACCCTTCCATCATTGCTAGCCTCTCTAGTACCGCGCAACTTTCGCCGGTACCATAAACCCACCAAATACCTTCCTCAAAACAGCCACCATACCTACCTATCATGGCATTTCCATAGCCATTCCGAGATATATTGCCATGCAACTTTCATCATCATCATATACATGACTTGAGCATTCATTGTCATATTGCTTTGCATGATCGTAAGATAGCTAGCATGATGTTTTCATGGCTTGTCCGTTTTTTGATGTCATTGCTACGTTGGATCATTGCACATCCCGGTACACCACCGAAGGCATTCATATAGTCATATCTTTGTTCTAGATATCGAGTTGTAAGTAAATAAAAGTGTGATGATCATCATTATTAGAGCATTGCCCCAGTGAGGAAAGGATGATGGAGACTATGATTCCCGCACAAGTCGGGATGAGACTTCGGACAAAATAATAAAATAAAATAAAAAAACTAGAGAAAGGCCAAAAAAGAGAAGGCCCAAAAAAGAGAAAAAAAAGAAAAGAAAACAAAAAAATGAGAGAAAAAGAGAGAAGGGGCAATGTTACTATCCTTTTTCCACACTTGTGCTTCAAAGTAGCACCATGTTCTTCATATAGAGAGTCTCTTGAGTTATCACTTTCATGTACTAGTGGGAATTTTCATTATAGAACTTGGCTTGTATATTCCGGTGATGGGCTTCCTCAAATGCCCGAGGTCTTCATGAGCAAGCAAGTTGGATGCACACCCACTTAGTTTCAGTTTGAGCTTCCATACACTTATAGCTCTTAGTGCATCCGTTGCATGGCAATCCCTACTCACTCACATTGATATCTATTGATGGGCATCTCCATAGCCCGTTGATACGCCTAGTTGATGTGAGACTATCTTCTCCTTTTTGTCTTCTCCACCATCATATTCTATTCCACCTATAGTGCTATGTCCATGGCTCACACTCATGTATTGCGTGAAAGTTGAAAAGGTTTGAGAACGTCAAAAGTATGAAACAATTGCTTGGCTTGTCATCGGGGTTGTGCACGATGTGAATATTTTGTGTGGTGAAGATGGAGCATAGCCAGACTATATGATTTTGTAGGGATAACTTTCTTTGGCCATGTTATTTTGAAAAGACATGATTGCTTTATTAGTGGGCTTGAAGTATTATTGTTTTATGTCAAATGATAGACTATTGCTTTGAATCACTCGTATCTTAATATTCATGCCATGATTAGACATATGATCAAGATTATGCTAGGTAGCATTCCACATCAAAAATTATTTTTTTATCATTTACCTACTCGAGGACGAGCAGGAATTAAGCTTGGGGATGCTGATACGTCTCCGTCGTATCTATAATTTTTGATTGTTCCATGCCAATATTATTCAACTTTCATATACTTTTTGGCAACTTTTTAAACTATTTTTGGGACTAACATATTGATCCAGTGCCCAGTGCCAGTTCCTGTTTGTTGCATGTTTTTTGTTTCGCAGAAAACCCATACCAAACGGAATAAAAACTGACGGAGATTTATTTTGGAATATTTATGAATTTTGGGAAGTGGAATCATCGCGAGACGGTGCCCGAGGGGGGCACGAGGTAGGGGGGCGTGCCCCAGGGTGTCAGGCGCGCCCCTGACCCTCATGGCCACCCCGTAAGGCGGTTGGAGCCCTTCTTTCGCCGCAAGAAATCTAATTTCCGGATAGAGATCGTGTCAAAATTTCAGCCTAATCGGAGTTACGGATCTCCGGGAATATAAGAAATGGTGAAAGGGAAGAATCTGAGAACGCAGAAACAGAGAGAGACAGAGAGACAGATCCAATCTCGGAGGGGCTCTTGCCCCTCCCGTGCCATGGAGGCCATGGACCAGAGGGGAAACCCTTATCCCATCTAGGGAGGAGGTCAAGGAAGAAGAAGAAGGAGGGGGGCTCTCTCCCCCTCGCTTCCGGTGGCATCGGAGTGCCACCGGGGGCCATCATCATCACCGTGATCTACACCAACACCTCCGCCATCTTCACCAACATCTCCATCACCTTCCCCCTCTATCTACAGCGGTCCACTCTCCCGCAACCCGCTGTACCCTCTACTTGAACATGGTGCTTTATGCTTCATATTATTATCCAATGATGTGTTGCCATCCTATGATGTCTGAGTAGATTTTCGTTGTCCTATCGGTGGTTGATGAATTGCTATGATTGATTTAATTTGCTTGTGGTTATGTTGCTGTCCTTTCGTGCCCATCATATGATTGCGCGCGTGGATCACACCCTAGGGTTAGTTTGTATGTTGATAGGACTATGTATTGGAGGGCAAGAGTGACAGAAGCTTCAACCTAGCATAGAAATTGATGCATACGGGATTGAAGGGGGACCAATATATCTTAATGCTATGGTTGGGTTTTACCTTAATGAACATTAGTAGTTGCGGATGCTTGCTAATAGTTCCAATCATAAGTGCATAGAATTCCAAGTAAGGGATGACATGCTAGCAGTGGCCTCTCCCACATAATACTTGCTATCGGTCTAGTAAAGTAGTCAATTGCTTAAGGGGCAATTTCGCAACTCCTACCATCACTTTTCCACACTCGCAATATTTACTTTAGTTGCTTCTTTATCTTAACATCCCCTAGTTTTATTTTCGTGCTCTTTATTATCTTGCAAAACCTATCCAACAACACCTACAAAGTACTTCTAGTTTCATACTTGTTCTAGGTAAAGCGAATGTCAAGCGTGCGTAGAGTTGTATCGGTGGTCGATAGAACTTGAGGGAATATTTGTTCTACCTTTAGCTCCTCGTTGGGTTTGACACTCTTACTTATCGAAAACTGTTGCGATCCCCTATACTTGTGGGTTATCAATCACCACACCGGTGAGATCGCGCTCGCCCGCTGGCAAGCCACCAATCAGCACCTCACGAGTTGCGAGGCTGAGGAAGAGGCGTTGTGTCGGTGCGCTGGGAAACGGCCGCGCACCAGGGCACTTGTGGCATGCCGCCAGCGCTCCTATGGGCGCCGTGGCTTTTGGGACGCAAATGATAAATCCCGAACATTCGGGAATTTTTAGCGTCCTTAATTAAGTATGTAAAAGGGAAAGTTTGGAAACCTTGTGTATTCGTACGCATTTTGCAAGTACGTGCATATAGCACAACTTTACTATATACTATCGCACTACACATCTCTCTCGATATATGCTTGCAGTCATCTTTGGTTGCGCACCGTGACCAAGAAGGAGGGAAGACTTATACACCTAGACGAAGGGAGTCCTACTATCACTTATGTACGTGCATGCATAAGGCCCCGCGTTGGAAAGGTGCATGCATGCAACCATTTCATTGGTTGTATTGAAAGCTATTGTTGTTGGTGCCATGGCTGAAAAGTTAATACACTTCATGTGTGCTTTTTCATTGGATGCATGCATGTGAGAGAGTGCATTGGGAGTGGAATGGAAGAATTAATGTGAGCAAATTACTATGTGTCTTGGTCTAAGAGAAGTTGTCTTTAGGCCTAATAAACTTGGACGGAGGGAGTATGTTCAAATGCACGTTTTAACATTACAATGTGTTTTTGTAAAAGTAGAAAAACAACACTAGTCAATCTTGTGAAATGATTCAATACAAAACAAATGCAAAAATGCTCGTTTGATTGTTTACTTTTACCTTCCTTCTATGTGGTTATTTCTCTGTCGTACTTTGTACGGAGTATCTCACAGGTTGGAAAGGCATGCAAATTCCCAAACCGCTTCCTACACCCTGTATCGAATTTTTTGCCTAACAAGTTTTGTCGTGCAATTGGAATTCCAACTTGAGTACTACTACTAGTAGGAGTACCAGGGGCCAGTTCTTTTAGGCTTCTAGATTAGTAATCCCATAACTACTACCTCCGTCCTGGTTTATTGGTCCCCATTGTAATATGTGTCAAATTTTGATCATAAATTTAACTAATTAAATGTTAGTGCATGTCACATGCACTACTCCATTCGTCTAGGTGAGTAAATCATCTTAGGCTGTGCACCGTGACCAAGGAGGAGAAAACGAGAAACGTTAATGTTTATTTGCTAATTAATAGTATTGCATGCAATGAACTAACCACTGCATGTCGTGTTTGATATCTCAAGTCATTAAAAGCATGCACACTCTTTATCTCTTATTGGTTGATATGTCAAGAAACAAGAAACGAGGTAGAAGTTAATGCACCGCGCCTAAGTGTTTTGGGATTATTTGGTTTTCGTAAGATGACTTACACACCTATACGGAGGGATTACAATGGTGAGGAATAAACCAGTTAAATCTTTGGTCAAAATTTAGCACAAATTACAATGGTGAGGAATAAACTAGGACGGAGTAGTAGTTTAGAAGCCCAAATAAATGAGTGAGGCGCCTTATTGTTACTCTCCACTGTGATTAGTCTTGTGGGAAAAGCTGGGGAAGCCGCCAAAAGAACTGGCCCTAGGAGTAGTAGCCAGGGATCGAGTGTGCGAGATGAACCGGAGAAAGTAAATGCAGAGAGATGAAATGCAAAAAAGACGGAGGGATGTGATGGTTGCTTGTCCGTTTATTTTACCAGGCCACTTATTACTGGGAGTGGTTGGGTTTTGTGATATGACGGCTTTACTGCCGCGCCACGAGCGGGGTGAGAGGTGAGACTCCCGTGCAGCACCGCCCTCTACACTTGTACTACATCGGTCGTGGTTTATTAGTCCCCCATTGAATTTGACTAAAGATTTAACTGACAAAATTTTAGTGCATGTCAACAAAAACTATATCGTTGGATTCGTATTTGAACATAGTTTTGAATGATATAATTTTAGGTGACATGCATCAGCATTTATCGTACTATATATAATGTTAGTTCAATTTTTGCTCGTACTAATCTATAGTAGTAAGGTTCCCAAAACTTGCATCCAAAACTTGTGAAGAAATAACACTTATTGTGCTTTACAAGAAATGATCTTTAAGAATTAGTTTTTGAGTATCGATTGTTATACATGTTGGCTACATATGACATGGCACTTTCTTATAGTCAACAGTTGGCTATACTATTAAGTAATATTAACCATGCCCTTATACACCTAGATGGAGGGATTAAATCAGGATGACTTGCAAGCGGGCAGTGGAGATGTAAGAAATGGTTCATCGTAAGTCTTTCACCAGTAATGTAGTAAAAATTCATACATGGAAGATTCTAGACTAAACCATAAACGGATACACTTTTATTCATCCGCGATACTCCAATAGAGCAAGATCCTGCATGGAAGTCTCCACATGCTTAGACAGCGGATTACATTGAGCGAAGACTAATGATCAACATTTAACTTGATAATGCGTATGTCCAGATGAACCTCCTTGGAGTCCCCGTGCACCGCATCGGCGGGTAAAGGATGCCATGGGTTTTCCATGTCCACATTAGCGGGATAGTCCCAGCTCCCCAGAGTCCAAGTCCGTTCGATGAGGCCGGTGTTGCCGCCCATGCGACCCGGAGGGGTAGTAACACTGACCACACACCCGTACATCGGCCTCGTGTCAGTGTCAGCGGCGTCGCCCCCGACGCACATTACAGAGACGGGGCGGCGGCCTGCGCGGGCCTCGCCGGTGCCCACGATCAAGAGGAAGACGCTGCCATCCTCCTCCGAGACTAGCAGGCGGCGGTGATCCTCCAGCGACTCCGGCATGGTGAACGGGTAGCACGTCTCGTACTTGATGTTCTCCGCCAAGGGACAGCAGTGACCGTTGCACGCATCCGTGAGGTGATGCACCATGTCCGCCGGCGAGCCACAAAATGGCATCGGGCACTCATAGCAGTGGACGAAGGGCTCCTTAGAGGCATTGACCAGGCCGTCCATGAAACGGGAGTGGCTGTAGGGGACGTTGCGCCAGTTGAATATATGAGCAAGTTACTACGAGATTTAATCCGAATAAGCACAAAATAAATCATGAATTCTACCACGATTTTGAACAGGAAGGACAGAAACACATACGGTGCAACGGGAGCAGCACCGTTGGCGTTGAGGTTCTCGCCCATGTCCAAACACCACGTAGACACGGTCTTTGTGCATGGTTCATAGTCGTTCCATGCTCGGGCATTGAAGTTTGTAACTATTTTAGATTAGAATATACTACTCCTCCGGTGCTAGTAGTAGAGCAGAGTCCTACTCTACTACTCTACTCAAGAAAGTTAGGGCATAGCACTGTAGGGAGTACCAGTACTGTGATCACTCAAGCAAGTTGTCTGGCATCGAATGACCCTACGCTGCTGGTATGTGTCTCATAAGTCAAGCGGCGTGCTGTAGTCATCATCACCTGTCCACTTCCCGCAGCACATATTCGCTTCTCCATCTTTGTCCGCACATAATCTCGTCCAATCTTCCATCCCCGCTAAGGCGCCTCCCCCCTCGTCCGAAACCCAAGAACTAACAATGGCAGAACCGAGCAGTGTCCGCCAAAAGAGTGGCTGGAATTCGCTCCCCACAGAGGTAATCAAGCTCATTGTTTCGCGTGTGGACAATCTCAGTACCATGCCGCTCGCCGCGTACTCGTCGGGGTTGTACCATTTACTCAAAGCCCTCAGGCCGGAGCTTTTTAAGCCAGCTCCTTGCTTGCTGATGCCGCCTGATCTTCAAAAATGGCGTGTCACGCAACATAACGATCGTAGGGTGGCGAGCATCAACCCCCTTGACTGCGATCTGATCCCCGTCAGCCTCAACTACATTAACGGTATGTACTGGGTCGGCATGAACACGTCTTGGATGGTGCTCGTCGACGGTCGCGGCAGCTGGATGCTCGTGGAGGTCTTCACTCTTCTGGCCTGCTTACTGCTTCTGTTGCACCCCCAGCCCTGGTTGCTGCTGCTGTTTTCAATGTACAATCAGTAGTATATTTCGTCTGTTGGTTGAATAAATGTGTTGTTAGAATGACAAACACAATGTTTTGGAAGTCGTTGCATGGTTCGATCCTTTAGTGCCCCGTACCATATGTAGCACATACTATTTTTTGTACGGAACACATTTTCCACTTGTTGATAACATGCAGCCCACTGATGAAGGCCCAATAGAGAAGCCCATAATTAAATGGAAGGGAGGCTCTCACATGAATCTGACCCAGGTACATGCTCATGGTCCCCTAAACATAAATAAGTAAATAAATAAATAAAGCTAAATGCTCATGCACCAGTTCTTTGGGAAAATAGGTAGCCAAGTATTTCTTTTTGAAGAATACCCAAGGTAGGCCTATTTGTTTTCTCCGAATTACTGGGCTGCAAATCTTTCAAGACGAGGAGGGATGCATTCCGGCCTGGCTTAAGAGTATGGTCAATGCATGTTAAAAGTAATATCAAAAGGGGTTGAAAATTCCAAAAAAAATTATAGCAAATGGGATATACGTTTCTTTTTTTGTTTTTGTTCTTCACTGATATCTTATACGCATTTCATTGGATTTAACATGACATAGTACTAATTTATTTTTAAATTTGTTTTAGTATGGCTATTAATTTTTGGATTAAGAATCTTTCGTTCCCCAGTAAAAATTTGCGAATTTTTTCAAGATTTCCCACATATTTAGTTAATTTTTTGACCCTGGTACTGACCAGAAAATGGCCAGCAATTCTAAAAATGGAAAACGAGCTGCAATAAATTCCATACGAATTAGAAAATGAGTAAAAATTATAAAAATAATAGCAAATGGGTTGTACACGCCACAAATTTCGAGGTTGACTTGTTTACGCAAGGCTTTGTCAGTGAACACACGATTCTAGTAGCAGTGACTGTTGGATGTCCATCCAACGGCCGATGTGCTTCTTCAATCTCTGATCCTCCTGCTCCAGCCGCCTAAACTAGCGCCGGCGGCACTGCCTGCTCCCTCCTCTTGTGGCCCGCTGTGATGCCGCGCAGGCTTCCCCGGCCCACCCTACTCCCTCCGCTGGCCTGGCCGCACGCAATCAACTGCCTCCTTATTACGCGAAAAAATGATTCCTCCCACTGACATCTGGGGTGCACCGGTTGGGAGGCTGACCTGTGGGCCTACTAAGTTGACGCGTACGCAGGGCTTGTCAACTTAGTCAACAAACGATTCTAGCAGCAGTAACCGTTGGATTTGAATCGAACGGTCCTGCTGCTTCTTCAATCGTTGCTCTTCTTGCACCAGCCGCCCAGACCAGCACCGGGGAGACCGCCTGCTCCTGCCTCCAGTGGCCAGCTATGCTGCCGTTGAGGCTTCATCACCCCTACTACTCCCATCGCTAGCCAGGCCCTGCGGCGATGGCAGCCTCACACCGCAGCCGAACCAGTGAACCCTCGTACTCCTCTCCGCGTGGGCATCCACTGTCGCGTCCTCCCCGGCTCTGCGTCATCCCCTTCCTAGGCCTCGCCGTCGTCCACCACCTTGGTGCTCTCAGCGCGGTGTGGTCAACGACATTCCATCGGAAGAGTACTGTACGTGGAGAGGTTGACAGCTGGGTCCATGGCCACATCCTAGTTTGTTTGTGACTTGCCAAGTAAGTCGCTTTGTCAGGCCTGTTGGGCTGCAAATCTTTCAAGACGAGGAGAGATTTCATTCGGCTGTCCGAGAAAATGGCCCATCAGTAATGAGAGATGGGTTGTACATTTTTAAAACACATCAAACCGGCAATTAGTTTCAAATATCTTTTTTTTCATTTTGAGATTTTAAATTACATTAATTTTTATGCGTGGAGAATTTGTTGGATTTTATATTGATATACATTTATTTTTAAAATCAGTTTGAATGTGAGTCAAAATTTCGGGATTAAAAATAGTTCGGACCGCACCGAAATATGCAAAATTTCGTATATTTTTTTAACCGTGGCCACAATATGGGCTGTAATGCTAACAAAAAGAATATGGGCTCCAAAAAACCTTAATAATTAGTAAATGGGCTGTAAATTATTAGAAATAATGGCGGATGGGCTGTATGCTGTTTTTCAGAGATTTGAGGCTTTCCTAAAAAAAGGTTGACGCACAAGCAGGGACTGTTGGATGGCCATCCAACGGCCGTCGTGCTTCTTCAATCTCTGCTCTTCCTGCTCTAGCCGCTCAAACAAGCACCGGCGGGATTGCCTGCTCCCTCCTCCCCACGATCGGCTGTGCTGCCGCGCAGGCCTCACCGCCCCACCGTACTCCCATCGCTGGACTAGCCATCCCTCTACTCACCCACACATGCTGTTATTCTCCGGTGACGGCAGACGAACCAGTAAACCCTCGTATAGTCGTACTCCCCTCCGCGTGGGAAACAACTATCGTGTCTTCCCTGCCTCCGTGCCGTTCCCTTCCTAGGCCTCGCCGTCGTCCACCGCCCTGGTGCTCTCGGCGCGGCCTAGTCAACATGGTCAACGACCAACATGCATCTGAAGTGGACTGTACGTGGAGAGGCCGACAGCTGGGTCCACGGCCGCACGCAAGGAAATGCCTCCTTATTATGCGCAAAATAATGATTCCTCCACCTAACATCAGGGACCCACCGAAAGGGCCTTTGTATTTCGCGAAAAAACGTTACCACCGCTGACAGCTCGGACCCACCAGCTATATCTTCGCACGCAAGGAAGTGCCTCCTTATTACACAAAAAAATGAATACTCCCCCTGTTAGCTGGGACCCAGTATAGTGGCAGGCGGACTTGTGGGCCTACTAAGTTGACGGGGAGGGAGGGCTTTGTCAACTTAGTCAATATGCACGATTCTAGCTCCAGTGACCGTACGATGTCCATCCAACGGCCGTAGTGCTTCTTCAACCTCTGGTCTTCTTGCTCCAGCCGCCCAAACCAGCGCTGGTCGTGCCTCATGCTCCTGCCTCCCGTGGCCGGCTGCGATGCGGCGGAGGCATCATCGCCCCCTACTACTCCCACCGCTGGCCAGGCCATCCCTCTACTCACCCACACCCCCTGTTATTCTGTGGCGACGGCAGCCTCACACCGCAGCGAACCAGTGAACCCTCGTACTCCTCTACGCATGGGCATCCACTGCCACGCCTTCCCCGGCTCCGCGTCGTCCCCTTCCTAGGCCTCGCCGTCGTCCACCGCCCTAGTGCTCTCAGCGCGGCATGGTCAAGGAACGGCTTCCATCGGACATGGACTGTATGTGGAGAGGCTGACAACTGGGTCCACGGCCGTAGCAAGGAAGTGCCTCCTTATTACGTGCAAAATAATTATTCCTCCACCTGACAGCGGGGATCCACTAGATGGGCCACCGTATTTCGTGAAAAAACGTTTCCCCCCTGACTGCTGGGACCCACCAGCTACATCTTCGCACGCAAGGAAGTGCCTGATAGTCGGGACCCACCTGGTCGAAGCGTATGTAGCGTTGTCATTCTGGTCGCGAACGTGTACGTACATATATACTGGTGGATGTAGAGGCGCGCACGTGTCGTAGTAGAGGCGCGCACGTAGCATGTACACGTATGTACAGCGGCCAGGGTGCAAGAAAGAAAATACAGCCACATATGTGTACATACGGGCGGGGTCTCGAACGCCTACTCAGGCATACGTACGGCCAGGGCTCGTGTACATGGCTGGGTCGGAACGGAGAAACAGCGTCATCGTCGTGTTCATGGGGAGGCAACGGAATGCGTCCTATTCACGGGGACGCAACGGAATGCGTCGTGTTCATGCGGAGGCAACGGAATGCGTCGTGTTCATGGGGAGGCAACGGAATGCGTCGTGTTCATCGGGAGGCAACGGAACGCGTGGGAGCCACCCGGCTGGGTCGGAACGGAATGCGTGGTCATGTTCATCGGGAGGGCTTGGACAGAACAGGCGATGGAAACGAGGCCTGGCGTACCGCAGAACGGAGGAAACGGCCTTGTGTTCGACCGACCACGTTCGAAACGGGATCCTGTTGATCGGGAGGGGTGTGGCGTACCGCAAAACGGAGGAAACGGACCTCCTACGGTCGAAACGGGGGTCCTGTTGATCGGGAGGGATGTGGCGTACCGCAAAACGGACGAAACGGACCTCCTACGGTCGAAACGGGGGTCATGTTGATCGGGAGGGGTGTGGCGTACCGCAAAACGGTCGAAACGGACCTCCTACGGTCGAAATGGGGGTCCTGTTCATCGGGAGGGGTGTGGCGTACCGCAAAACAGGACTCCACGGGATACTGTTCATCTCCACCGTCGACCTCCTCCAGCCTCCACGGGCTACCGTCGACCTCCTCCAGCCTCCACGGGCTACCGTCGACCTCCTCCAGCCTCCACGGGCTCCTGTTCATCCAGCCTCCACCGCGCGCTACTCCACCGGCTACTGTTCAACCGCCCCTCCACGGTCTACTGTTCATCCAGCCCTCCACACCATGGGGTCCTGTTCAACCACCCCTCCACGGGCACCCCTCCAACGTCTACTATTCATCCAGCCCTCCACACCATGGGGTCTTGTTCATCCAGAGGCAACGCCACCGCTCACTGTTCATCCAACCCCCCCACAACGCTCATTATTCATCCAATCGACCGACTTCAGTTAACAGCAGTAGCGAAGGAATCGCTCGATCGGGTTCAGTTAACAGCCATCGATCGATCGCTCGGGTTCAGTAACGCGTAGCCTGCAGTGCAATCGCTCGGGGTTCAGTTAGAGCCTAACGCCTCGCTCGGGTCCAGTTAGAGCCAACGCCTCACACACACGCGCGTACGTGTACAAGAGAAATGTGCATCGCTCGGCCCCAGACCTCCCACCGTAACTGGGAACTCCCCGAAATTTTCCTCCCCCTTGCTTCTACCACGGTTTTTTCCATCATGGACGGCCCAAAGAATGTCATGCAGCTGCGTCTCCGGCCCGCCCAGGATGAAAAGCCCATTTTCTGTCATGATTTTTTGTCATAGAAGTAGGAGGCCACCACATCTATGATGATACCGGGTTTTGTCACAATTATCGTCATAGAAGTGTCATATGTATGACAGAAAAAAAATTCGTTCGGCCCAAAATGTCATGGATGTGTCTTTTTTTTGTAGTGTATGTGCCAAACTCTAAACCTTCAAATAAATATCCTGTTTTGTATGCTCAAATAGCTCATGTATCAACTAGGGTTGTCCGTATCTTCCATGTTAGGCGGGTTATTCTCAAGAGGAGTGGACTCCACTCCTCACTCACGAGATAAATGGCTGGTCACCGGGCTGCCCAGTCCCATGCTTTATGCAAACTAAATCAAAATAATTGCAAACAAAACTCCCCCTGGGACTCTTGTTAGTTGGAGGCACTCGTTGTTTCGAGCAAGTCATGGATTGATGCTTGTTGGTGGAAGGGGGAGTATAAACTTTACCATTCTGTTTGGGAACAGCCTATAATGTGTGTAGCATGGAAGATATCGCCATCTCTTGGTTGTTATGTTGACAATAAAAGTATACCGCTCAAAATATTATTCACCTCTGTTTCAAAACCGAGCTCTAGCACCTCTACAAATCCCTGCTTCCCTCTGCGACGGGCCTATCTATTTACTTATATGCTGAGCCATCATCCTTTGATTAAAAAGCACCAGTTGGAGAGCACCGCTATCATTTGCATTCATTACTGTTAGTTTACATTGAGTATGACTTGACTGGATCTCTTTTACCATGAATTACAATGTCTAGTCAGTCCTTGGTCTTTAAAGGTGCTCTACATTTATGTTTTGCGGTCTCAGAAAGGGGTAGCGAGATACCATCTTATTATATCATATTATGATTGTTTTGAGAAAGTATTGTCATTCGAGATTTATTATTATTGCTCGCTAGTTGATTATGCCATTGATATGAGTAAACTTGAGACCTAAGTGTTATTGCGAATGTGGTTAGTTATAATCTTTGCTGAAAACTTGAATGCTGGCTTTACATATTTACAACAACAAGAGCAAACATAGTTTGTAAAAGTTTTTCTTTATCACTTTCAATTTGTCAACTAGATTGCTTGAGGATAAGCAAAGGTTTAAGCTCGGGGGAGTTGATACGTATCCATCGTATCTACTTTTCCAAACACTTCTGCCCTTGTTTTGGACTCTAACTTGCATGATTTGAATGGAACTAACCCGGACTGACGCTGTTTTCAGCAGAATTACCATGGTGTTATTTATGTGCAGAAACAAACGTTCTCGGAATGACCTGAAACTTCACGGAGCAACTTTTTGGAAAATATAAAAAATACCTGCAAAATATGAAGGCCATGGGGCCCACCACCTCTCCATGAGGGTGGGAGGCGCGCCTGCCCCCTAGGGCGCGCCCCCCTACCTCGTGGGCCCCCTGGTGCCTCTCCGACTCCAACTCCAACTCTATATATTGTGTTTCAGGGAGAAAAAATCAGAGAGAAGAATTCATCGTGTTTTACGATATGGAGCCGCCACCAAGCCCTAAAACCTCTCGGGAGGGCTGATCTGGAGTCCATTTGGGGCTCCGGAGAGGGGAATCCGTCGCCATCGTCATCATCAACCATCCTCCATCACCAATTTCATGATTCTCACCGCCGTGCGTGAGTAATTCCATCGTAGGCTTGTTGGATAGTGATGGGTTGGATGGGATCTATCATGTAATCGAGTTAGTTTTGTTAGGGTTTGATCCCTAGTATCCACTATGTTCTGAGATTGATGTTGCTATGACTTTGCCATGCTTAATGCTTTTCACTAGGGCCCGAGTGCCATGATTTCAGATCTGAACCTATTATATTTTCATCAATATATGAGTGTTTTTGATCCTATCTTGCAAGTCTATAGTCACCTATTATGTGTTATGATCTGTTAACCCTGAAGTGACAATAATCGGGATACTTACCAGTGACGACCGTAGTTTGAGGAGTTCATGTATTCACTATGTGTTAATGCTTTGTTCTGGTACTCTATTAAAAGGAGGCCTTAATATCCCTTAGTTTCCGGAAGGACTCCGCTGCCACGGGAGGGTAGGACAAAAGATGTCATGCAAGTTCTTTTCCATAAGCACGTATGACTATATTCGGAATACATGCCTACATTATATCAATGAACTAGAGCTAGTTCTGTGTCACCCTAGGTTATGACTATTACATGATGAACCGCATCCGGCATAATTCTCCATCACCGATCCATTGCCTACGAGCTTTCCATATACTGTTCTTCGCTTATTTGCTTTGCCGTTGCTATTTCTATCATCACTACAAAACACCAAAAACATTACTTTTACTACTGTTACCTTTTGTTACCATTACCACTACTATCATATTACTTTGCTACTAAATACTTTGCTGCAGATACTGAGTTTCCAGGTGTGGTTGAATTGACAACTCATCTGCTAATACTTGAGAGTATTATTTGGCTCCCCTTGTGTCAAATCAATAAATTTGGGTTGAATACTTTACCCTCAAAAACTGTTGCGATCCCCTATACTTGTGGGTTATCAGCACCCGTATCGACTCCAGCCCTAGAGGCAGGGTCCGTGGTCGGATTGATGGATGTGTGTCCGGTGAGGTCTCCGGATATAGTCCGTTGTGCGCTCTTCCTGAAATATGGGGAGGAGAAAAATGTCACAGTTCGGTATGTTTGCCGTAGGGCGTATCAAAGGCCGTACCTTTTTGATGAAGGACGGAGCTTGGAAGAGTCGCCGTCCGCCTTTGTTTTTGCAGATCCGCCTTGTGTCGGCGTACCCTTCTTAAGGGATGATCCTGATGCGGCATGGAGAGACGAGGGCCGCCCCTTTTAAAAACACAAGACATTACAGCGGGTGAAGTGCAGTGGAAAAACTCTTTTTGAGGAAACATCTTTAGGGTACTTACGTGGGAGGATGGGAGAAGGTCGGGGTAATCGGCTATAATGGCCACTTCCGTGCCATCATAACTCGCTTGATAGAAAACCCCCTCTTTGAGCTCTACGGATATATCCGGATCCTCTTCGTATCCGGGATCCAGGTCCCGATTATGGTCCTCCGGCTACGGGGTGGGGCTATAGATCTCTACGACAACTTTCCTCCATTTCTGGCAAGAAATGGTGGGGTTAAGTTCTACTGGGTATGACTCAGGAGGAGTACTAAGTAAAATTACTGAGCGAAGGCTTACCCAACTAGGAGGATTGTATATGGAAAAGCCGTCTCGACACTTAAGGCGAGTGAATTCCTCTTTCTCCCACTTAAAAAGATCAGCCAACATGGCAGCTAAAGCAGCAAAGTTGTCCAAACCCTTACGTCTGCATCGTGATGCATCGTCTTCTCCGTTGTAGTGCCACATGGGAAGTCCTCTGGATTGGAGTGGCTGAACTCCCCGCATTATTGAAATTGCCATTACCTCAATAATGGACAGTACGGATTGGGCGACTGTCTTTATCTTGTCCATTAGCATCTGAACCTCCGCACTATCTTCCTCCTCGAGGCTTCGGGGGCGCCAGCTGTGGCGCTTCTTTAATGGAGCATTGGAAAATGTGGGTAGGCCTCGTCGGATTAGGTCAGATAGTACGACACCTTCAATACAAAACCACTCCAAGGGCCACTATTCGGATGCCTACTTTGAAGTGCCGGATAGGTATCCTGTCCCGGCTACATGCCACACTTCGGAGCCACCCACCTCGAATATGAATCCCTTTTGGGAGCGAGGGAGAAGGCAGAAAAGCTTCCTCCATAATTCAAAATGGGCCTCACAGCCTAGGAACAGCTCGCAAAGAGTGACGAAGCCCGCGATGTGCAGAATAGAGCCTGGCATAAGGTTGTGTAGTTGGATGCCATAGTACTCCAGGAGACCTCTGAGGAAAGGATGGATTGGAAATCCAACGCCTCTTAATAAAAAGGAAACGAAGCACACTCGCTCCCCTTATGAAGGATTAGGGAAATTTTCCGCCAAGGCTTCGCCAGTAAAAGAGGTTAATCCTGCCTGAACAGGGACTAGATTCGGAGGGGGGAGATATCCTTGCATTTGGAGTTTAGTCAGCTGGGCGTGGGATGTAGAACAGCTCTCCCAATCGCCTTTTTGTGGACCGTGGGGGCGGGAAGAAGAACTGGAAGCGCTGGCCATGTTTGCGTGGTTTCCTGTGACAAGCTCTAAGGATTTTCCGCCTGGTGTGGGATGGCATCTGAGACTCAATCTCCTTAAATAGATGCCTTCCTTACACGGCCTGGGTGTTATGTGTAAAAATGCTTGGACTCTTCGTATTCGTCTAACACGTGAGAGCTAGAGCGGCGATGGCGCAGAAGCTGAAAGATATAACATTTAATGTAAAGCCGAAGACGGAAGACCGAAGATGTAGATCCGAAGACAGTCCTTTGGTTCAGATGCTTGGATATCTGTGGAGGAGGAACCCGCCTTGCAATGCCGAAGACAATTTGTGCGTCGGACACGTCGTCATTGAAGACTGGTTCGAGGGCTACTGAGGGAGTCCTGGATTACGGGGTCCTCGGGCGTCCGGGCTATGCAACATGGGCCGGACTAATGGGCCATGAAGATACAATATAGAAGACTTTCCCCGTGTCCGGATGGGACTCTCCTTTGCGTGGAAGGCAAGCTTGGCGTGCAGATATGAATATTACTTTCCCTGTAAACCGACTCCGTACAACCCTAGCCCCCTCAAGTGTCTATATAAACCGGAGGGTTTAGTCCGTAGAGGAAATCACAATCATAATCATATAGGATAGACATATATGGGTTGGCCATTACGATCTCGTGGTAGATAAACTCTTGTAACCCCTATACTCATCAAAGTCAATCAAGCAGGACATAGGGTATTACCTCCATCAAGAGGGCCCAAACCTGGGTAAACATCGTGTCCCTTGTCTCCTCATACCATCAATCTTTAGACGCACAGTTCGGGACCCCTTACCCGAGATCTGCTGATTTTGACACTAACACTAAGCACTTCTCCCATTGCAAGAAAGATCAATCTAGTAGGCCAAACTAAACCGATAATTCGAAGAGACTTGCAAAGATATCAAATCATGCATATAAGAATTCAGAGAAGAACCAAATAATATTCATAGATAATCTTGTTCATAAACCCACAATTCATCAGATCTCGGAAAACACACCGCAAAAGAGTATTACATCGAATAGATCTCCAAGAACATCGAGGAGAACTTTGTATTAAGAATCAAAGAGAGAGAAGAAGCCATCTAGCTAATTACTATGGACCCGAAGGTCTGTGGTAAACTACTCACGCTTCATTGTAGAGGCTATGGTGTTAATGTAGAAGCCTCCGTGATCAATTCCCCCTCCAGCAAATTGGCGGAAAAAGGCCCCAAGATGGGATCTCACGGGTACAGAAGGTTGCGGCGGTGGAAAAGTGGTTTCGTGGCTCTTTGTGATCGATCTAGGGTATAATAGTATATATAGGCGAAAGAAGTACGTCGGTGGAGCTACGAGGGGCCCACGAGGGTGGGGGGCGCGCCCTCCTGCCTCGTGGCCGCCTCGCGTAGTTCCAGACTTTTGGTCCAAGAAAGATCATCGCGAATGTTTCATTCCGTTTGGACTCCGTTTGGTATTCCTTTTCTATGAAACTCCAAAATAGGCAAAAAACAGATACTGGCACTGGTCCTTCGGTTAATAGGTTAATCCGAAAAATAATATAAAAGAGCATATTAAAGGCCATTAAACATCCAAAACAGATAATACTAGCAAAAGGGCCTGTGCATTGCAACGGGAGAATAAGTGTCATCCATGAAATTGGAACTCCCGTTGCAACACACGGGTCCTTCGCCTCGTAAATCTTTGGCAGAGTTTCCTTGAGTTTTGCTTGCACAAACACAAATCAGCCTGAACAATCCCTTTTTTGTCTTGAGGGGGGAAGCGAAAAACAATGGCCATGTCAATCTTTGAAAGTTGATTTCACACTCGGTGCAAAAGCATGGAGATTCCTTGTGGTTAACTCGTGCTTCGAATAGAAATCTATCTCTGTTGCGTTCTCTTTCCAAAAGGTAACAACTTGGAACATTACTTAACACATATTTTAGTGTGCTAAATGCATCCAGGGCCTCTAACACCGTAACTCACATTGAGCACACAGAAATTATCAAATTCAGTTAAACATTTACCAAATTATTTATACACTTCTGTCCAACCAAAGATCAATCCAAGTCATGCACGCACATGATATTGGACGCATGTACCTGAATATTTGATCAAGTCTATTGCAACTCCTCTAGCAAATTTCCATGAAGACTCAGCCAAATAACTACATAGGCATATAGTAGAACCATATAGTACCTATGACCGCGACAACGATCTTTTTTTGCTGGAACTTTTTTTTTGCTGGGACCGACCAAATTTTTTGCTGCAGCCTAGCGCGGGCAAGCCATTGTCTTTGCTGGAAGATAATATAAATAGAACATTAACTAACAGCATGTCTATTGGATCTTGAAACCAAAATAGTCAATTAAAAACGTAGAAGTCTAGATTAACTACTGCTATTTGAAAACAGAGACTTGTTCTGTTGATCAAATCAGTAGGTTTTTTAAATTGAAAAGGCCTTTCCAGTAAGCTAAACCAATAGATATATCATTAGTCATGCACCTTGCCAATTAGCACAAATAGAGATGCAAATTAGCCCAGAGAGTTGGAAGACCCAAAATTATTTAACCTGCACATGGTGCACTCATACATAAGAGAAGAACAGGATATTGAACGCATGTACCTGAATATTTGATCAAGGCTGTTGCAACTCCTCTAGCAAATTTCCATGAAGATTCAGCCAGATAACTACAAAGACATATAGTAGAACCATATAGTACCTGTGACCGCGACAATGATATTTTTTTGTTGGAACTGTTCTTTTTTTCTGCAACCGGTCAAATTTTTTGTTGCAGCCTGGCAACGGCGAGCCATTGTTTTTGCTGGAAGAAAATATAAATAAAACATTAACTATCAGCAAGGCTATTGGATATTGACACCAAAATAGTTAATTAAAAATGTAGAAGTCTAGAGGAACTACTACTATTTGAAAACAGAGACTTGTTCTGGCGATCAAATCAATAGGTTTTTTCAAACTGAAAAGGCCTTTCCAGTAAGCTAAAACAATAGATATATCATTATTCATGCATCTTGCCAATTAGCACAAATAGAGATGCATATTAGCCCAGAGAGTTGGAAGACCCAAAATTATTTAACCCGCACATGGGGCACTCATAAATAAGAGAAGACCAAAGCAGAGCGATCAGGTCATGCAATACAAGTTACTATAATATACTAATTAGTTACCATATCTGGGCGGACAGTCTTATGTAAAAACGTTTAAATAATACCTAGTAGTTTGCAAGGAGTAGATACATTTTTTTCAAATGGGGTATATACAGCTGATAGTGATTTAACTGAAAATAAACCTACCGTTGCCTGCTCTCTGATTTCAGAGTAGCATGGTTTAATTCATTCATGACCTCTGCATTTTATTCAGAAACAAGCATGCACCAAGATACTCACTTAGAAAGCATAATCCTCTCTTTCACAGGGATATTGTTTCATCTAGCTCTAACATATCCTCTCCTTCTCCCTTTTAATAAGTAGTATAGTTGATAACATACAGACTTAAGAAGTAAATAGATGATAACAGATGCAAATCGATGACACTCTAGTGTATGTACCTTAGGTCAGACCAAGTTTTGGCGGACAGTGGAGTATGTGTAGACGGATTTCCAGCGAAGTCGATGGTGTACAACCATGTCACTGTCAGAAACTTGAGGCACGATGATGAGCCAAATAACTGCAGATTCTCCAAGAGAGTTAGAACACAAAAAACGACATTGCAATAGAATCGAAAGGGTTCAGTGATGTGTGCATCTCTCATTGCTTTCTCTATCTCTCTGCTCTCTGCTCTCTCTCTCTCTCTCTCTTACTCACCTATCTCTCTTTTCTCCACAGGACCAGATCAGTAGGTGCAGCAATCAATGCCTCTCTCTGCTCTCTCTACCTCTTATCTCTCTGCTCTCTCTACCTCTTATCTCTCTGCTCTCTCTACCTCTTATCTCTCTGCTCTCTCTCATCCTCTACAGCAGCATCACCCAGCATGCCCTCTCCAGGCACCCATCACCTCGAACACCACTTTGTTGTTGCTTAGACTAGCACCGTGGCTACACTCAGATGCAACAACAGAGAGTGGGAGAGTTCAGAGCAAGCAAGGGCATCTGAGAAGTAGAAGGAGCAGCAGCAAAGGCGTGAGGACAGAAGAAGTAGCAGCAGGGTAGCTCGAGCAGGTGTCCAAAACTCCAGACAACAACAGCTTTGGTCGGACGCGCCGGCTGGAGGGATACCACGCGGTTGACCAGAAACCCTCCTGGTGTGGTCTTGTGGTGCTGACGGTGCTGGTTGTGTATGGCCTCAACAGGAACTCGCCACCGTGCCGCCGGCCGGTCACCGGAGGCGCCACAGTCGGCGACCGTCTTCCTCACCATGCGCCCCTTCTCCTTCTCCCTCTCCTTGCTTCCTCTCTCCCCCATGCCCTGTATATCTCTTTCTCTGGATGAGAAGGCCGCCGCCGCCACCGGAGCAAGCCCTCGCACCACCCGCCAGATCCCTCCCTCACCTTGCACCCCTGCTCCTTCTCCTCTCTTCCTCTCTTTCCTCTCTCCCTCACGCCGCCGGATCCCCAGGGTTGTGGAGATTGGTGTCTCGTGTAGGAAACAAACACAAGCGGGGAGACAGGGCGGACAAAAATAACAATGCAGCGGGGAATAGATTAGTACCACCTTGAATATAGAAAATAAATATAGACGTGTTGAAGAAAAAAACTGAAGGCGTAAAATCACGGGAAGAAGCATATTGTAACGGTGAACCCACGAAGTCAATCCGTGCTTTATTATTAGGGATAGATAATAGCATGGAACAATCAAAAATTATAGATACGTTGGAGACGTATCACTCCACATCTGATAGGACCGCCTGCATTATTGTTGTTTCATCTTCATATTCGTCCTCCTCATCGAGCGAGGACAACTCCATGAAGTTGTTGTAGAGTACTCATCTTCCAAATCCATCGTGCTTCCTCCAGAGCAATAAAAATTGTCAACAACTTGGCTATGATATTTGCAAAAATACTTGTTAGACATGTTGTTTGCCATGGATGGTAGTCGCAGGGGTGGTGAGTACCTGGATGGTGGAGGCACGAGGAGGGGCGTGCGGCAGCATTGGCAAAGCGGGCCTGGTGCTCGGGTGGAATGGCGGAGGTCCAGCAAGTCCTGGACGGGCGGCCAGGGTGGCAGAGCAGTGACATTGGCCTGTGAGGGATCAGATATAGAGCTAGTGGGAGGGACGCAGTGCAAAATGCATTAGCTTTGGTTAGGGTGTTGGGTGGCCCGGGGTTGTCATAGTCCTACGTGGTGGAGGTCCATACTCCCACAAACCTCTTCTAACTTTGCATCTAGTTTGCAGGGATTCGGACGCGGACGAGACCAATAGATGTTTGCGGCACCATGTTGGATGGCAAAACTGATCTAGACGCATCGGTCCAAACGTTTGCGGCCATTTAGAGGCATGGCATGGGAGATGCCCTTAGTCCAACCTTCAAGCTCCGTGTGGCTTTATTGCTTTGGAGCATGCAGCTTACCTGGGTGATTCATGCCAAGGACCAGTCGGGTCATTATCTGATTTTTTGGAACCTTGACACCTAGTGATGGTCTCCCGCGTTGCAATGAGAAAAAAAGAGAGTTGGTCCACTTTACAGTCGAAAGCCGCCCGAGCCTTAGTTAATTATGATATTGCGAGCAAAACTAATAACTCCACGGCGACAATGTTGGGAAATGTAGTAGAATACCAAAAAATCGTCCTATGATCACCGTCCAGGAACACTACGGAGATGCATTAGAGGTTTAGATCGGATCGTTAAACGTTGGGCCATGCAGCTTACCTGGGTGATTCATGCCAAGGACCAGTCGGGTCATCATCTGATTTTTTTGGAACCTTGACACCTAGCGATGGTCTCCCGCATTGCAGTTAGGAAAAAAGAGTTGGTCCAGTTTATAGTCAAAAGCCGCCCGATCCTTAGTTAATTATGAGATAGCGAGCAAAACTAATAACTCCACGGCGACACTATTGGGAAATGTAGTAGAATACAAAAAAATGTCCTATGATCACGGTCCAGGAACACTATGAAGATGCATTAGAGGTTTAGATCAGATCGTTACCAACTTCGAGTTGCAGCGGAAGAAGAGTTGATGTAGAATGATGAAGTCCCTCGAACCATTCACAAATGATCCTCGAACTGAAGACCAAAAGCACGACCTTTCTGTGAATTGTAGGTGTATAGGCTTCACGATCCGGCACTGCTTCGCCATCCAGAGCTAATCATCGCCGAAGAATTAGAGGGAGAAGAAGAGAACCACATAGGGCTTCTCTATTACAAGGATTAGAGAGACCTAGGTCTAGCTCTAATTATATGAACTCCAAATTAGAACTAGAACTAGAGCAGGCTCCAGAAACTTGTATCTACCAAGGGGTGTATAGGGGATCGCAACAGTTTTTCAGGGTAGAGTATTCAACCCAAATTTATAGATTCGACACAAGGGGAGCCAAAGAATATTTGAAGGTATTAGCAGCTGAGTTGTCAATTCAACCACACCTGGAGATTAATTATCTGCAGCAAAGTGATCAGTAGCAAATTAGTATGATAGTTTTGATAATAGTAGCAGCAGTAATGGTAACGATAACAATGATAGCAGTAATTTTGTAGCAATTGTAACAGTGATGATAGCAGTAGTAACTTAGCAAGAACAATATAGGACAAATTCGTAGGCATTGGATCGGCGACTTGTTGGATGATATTCATCATGAGACAGTTATAACCTAGGGCGATATGACACTAGCTCCAGTTCATCAATATAATGTAGGCATGTATTCCGTAAATAGTCATACATGCTTATGGAAAGAACTTGCATGACATCTTCTGTCCTACCCTCCCATGTCAGCGGGGTCCTATTGGAAACTAAGTGATACTAAGGCCTCCTTTTAATAGAGAACCGGAACAAAGCATTAACACATGATGAATACATGAACTCCTCAAACTACGGTCATCACCGGGAGTGGTCCCGACTATTGTCACTCTAGGGTTGCCGGATCATAACACGTAGTAGGTGACTATAACTTGCAAGATCGGATCTAGAACATGGATATAATGGTGATAACATAAACAGTTTAGATCTAAAATCATGGCACCCGGGCCCAAAGTGACAAGCATTAAGCATGGCAAAGTCACAGCAACATCAACCTAAGAACATAGTGGATACTAGGGATCAAGCCCTAACAAAACTAACTCGATTACATGATGAATCTCATCCAACTACTCACCGACCAACGAGCCTACGAAGGAATTACTCACTCCTAGTGGGGAGCATCATGGAATTGGTGATGGATAAGGGTTGATGATGACGAAGAACGAAGACCCCCCTTCTCCGGAGCCCCAAACGGACTCCGGGTCTGGCCTCCCGATGAAGAACAGGAGGTGACGGCGGCTCCGTCTCATGGATCTCGATAATTCTTTCTCCCTAATTTTTTCTAGAAAAATAGGATTTTATAGCGTCGGTTTCAGGGTCTGCGGGGCCACCAGTGGGGACAACCCACCTGGGCGCGCCAGGAGAGGGGGGCCCGCCCTGGTGGGTTATGCCCACCCATGTGCCCCTCTCCGGTAGGTCTTGGCTCCAGAAATTCTTATTTATTATATAAAAATTCTTCGCAAAGTTTCATTCCATTTCGAGAACTTTTATTTCTGCACAAAAACAACACCATGGTAGTTCTGCTAAAAATAGCGTCAGTCCGGGGTTAGTTTCATTCAAATCATGAAAATTAGAGTCCAAAACAAGAGGAAAAGTGTTAGGAAAAGTAGATACATTAGAGACGTATCAACTCCCCCATGCTTAAACATTTGCTTGTCCTCAAGCAATTCAGTTGATAAACTGAAAGTGAAAAAGAAAAACTTTTATAAAATCTTTTGCTCTTGTTTGCATAAATAAGCTTAAACAGCACCCAGGTTTTCACCCAACATTATAACCAACCATGCCGACAATAACTCTTACAGATTATAATGACTCATATCAATGACATAATCAGCTAGCGAGCAATAATAAGGTATCTCAAATGGCAACACGTTGTTAAAACAACCATGATATAATATGACAATAGTTGTATCTCGCTAGCCCTTTCTAAGACCGCAAAACATAAATGCAGAGCACCTCCAAAGTCCAAGCAGCGACTAAACATTGTAATTCAGGGTAGAAAAGATCCAGTCATGATGCACCCAACATTAGCTACACACAATGCATAAGTCATGACAGCTATGCTCTCAGGTTCTAGCGCTTGTTTTAGAAGGTGATGACACAACATAAAAGTAAATAGATAGTCCCTTCGCAGAGGGAAGCAGTGATTTGCAGAGGTGCCAGAGCTCAAGTTTTTAAAACAAAGGTAAATGATATTTTGAGACATGCACCCTTCTCATTTACTTCACGACCATCAGTTAAAAATATCTTCCATGCTAAGTGATGTCTACTACACAACCTTCTTCTTGTAGACGTTGTTGGGCCTCCAAGTGCAGAGGTTTGTAGGACAGTAGCAAATTTCCCTCAAGTGGATGACCTAAGGTTTATCAATCCGTGGGAGGCGTAGGATGAAGATGGTCTCTCTCAAACAACCCTGCAACCAAATAACAAAGAGTCTCTTCTGTCCCCAACACACCCAATACAATGGTAAATTGTATAGGTGCACTAGTTCGGCGAAGAGATGGTGATACAAGTGCAATATTGATGGTAGAAATAGGTTTTTGTAATCTGAAAATATAAAAACAGCAAGGTAACCAATGATAAAAGTGAGCGAAAACGGTATTGCAATGCGTTGAAACAAGTCCTAGGGTTCATACTTTCACTAGTGCAAGTTTTCTCGGCAATAATAACATAATTGGATCATATAACTATCCCTCAACATGCAACAAAGAGTCACTCCAAAGTCACTAATAGCGGAGAACAAACGAAGATAATATTGTGGGGTACGAAACCACCTCAAAGTTATTCTTTCTGATCGATCTATTCAAGAGTCCGGAGTAAAATAACACAAAGCTATTATGTCCGTTCAATCTATCCTAGAGTTCATACTAGAATAACACGTCAAGACACAGATCAACCAAAACCCTAATGTTACCTAGATACTCCAATGTTACCTAGATACTCCAATGTCACCTCAAGTATCTGTGGGTATGATTATATGATATGCATCACACAATCTCAGATTCATCTATTCAACCAACACAAAGAACTTCAAACAGTGCCCCAAAGTTTCTACTAGAGAGTCAAGACGAAAATGTGTGCCAACCCCTGTGCATAAGTTCACGAGGTCACAAAACTCGCAAGTTGATCACCAAAACATACATCAAGTGGATCACGTGAATATACCATTGTCACCACAGATAAGCACATGCAAGACATACATCAAGTGTTCTCAAATCCTTAAAGACTCAATCCGATAAGATAACTTCAAAGGTAAAACTCAATCCATTACAAGAGAGTAGAGGGGGAGAAACATCATAAGATCCAACTATAATAGCAAAGCTCGCGATACATTAAGATCGTGCCGAATCAATAACACGAGAGAGAGAGAGATCAAACACATAGCTACTGGTACATACCCTCAGCCCTGAGGGTGAACTACTCCCTCCTCATCATGGAGAGCATCGGGATGATGAAGATGGCCATCGGAGAGGGATTCCCCCCCTCCGGCAGGGTGCCAGAATGGGTCTAGATTGGTTTTTGATGGCTACACAGGCTTGCGGCAGCGGAACTCCTGATCTAGGTTATTTTTTGGAGGATTCTACATTTATAGGAAGTTTTGGCGTCGGGAACAAGTCAGGGGGGTCCCCGAGTCGTCCACGAGATAGGGCAGCACGTCGGGGGGGAGGGCGCGCCCCCACCCTCGTGGACGGCTCGACACTCTTCTGGCCCAACTCTTTTACTCTGGGGGCTTCTTTTGGTCCATACAAAATCATCAAAAATTGGCACGTCAATTGGACTCCGTTTGGTATTCCTTTTTTGTAAAACTCAAAAACCAAGGAAAAAACAGAAACTGGCACTGGGCTCTATGTTAATAGGTTAGTCCCAAAAATCATATAAAATAGCATATAAAACATCCTAGATGGATAATATAATAGCACGGAACAATAAAAAATTATAGATACGTTGGAGACATATATAAGCACGCTAGTGGCGGTTCCCAAGCGATAAAAGTAAAGGTTTACTCCCCCTCCACCAACAATCACATTCCACGGCTTGTCCGAAACAACAGGTGCCGTCCGAACCAACAATAGTCCCGGGGGAGTTTTGTTTAACTATTTGCATTTTTGAGTTCGGGACTAGGAATCCCTATTACCGCCCTTTTCTCGTGCGATGGTGAGTGAATAAACACTCGACCTGAGAATAACCCGCTTAGCATGGAAGATACCGACCACCTCCTGTCATTCCATGAACGATCCAGGCACACAAAAAGGATTTTTTTAGAAGTTTTTTAGAGGTGGCGCATGCAAATTTACTTAGAACAACAGGGTAATGCCGCATATAGGTAGGTATGGTGGACTCATCTGGAATAACTTTGGGTTCAAGGTTTTTGATGTACAAGCAGAATTCCCACTTAGTATAGGCGAAGTTTAGCAATTAGATTGAGAAGTGGCCAGCTAGAGAGCAACAACGATCATGAACATGCATAATGCATAAGTAACATTGGACACTAGCATGAGTAGGATATGAACACCATGAACATAAATATCATAGAGGCTATGTTGGTTCTGATTCAACTACATGCATGAACATTTGCCAAGTCAAGCCACTCGAACATTCAGAGGAGGATACCATATCATCATACTACATCACAATCATTTTAACGCAATGTTGATGTCCAAGATAAATCATTATCCACTCCTAGCTACTTATGCATGGCATGAGAAACTACAATCTCTAATTGTCATTGCAAACATGTCATAATGGGCAGAATCATGGATACTAAGTTAAACATATTTACACAAAAAGAACTAGTCGAGTTCATACCAGTTTCTCTCTGCCACGGCCAGTTCATCGAATATCGTCATTATTGCCTTTCACTTGCACGACCGAACGATGTGAAAATAATAATAGTGCAAGAGTGCCGTGGACTAAGCTGGAATCTACAATCACTTTATTCAACGGGAGAAGACAAGGTAAACTGTGCTCTTTATTAGTTCAACAGTTATTCATATGAGAGCCACTCAACATTTTCATCGTTGTCTTCTCCTTGGTACAACTCAAATAAAAAAGAAAATAAATTCAGTGAAACACACTAAACTATATTTGGAGTTTTTGGTTTTCTTGAACAAGCAAATAAAAAGAAAAGGCAAAAACGAGAAAAACTATTTACACGGGAAAGCTCCCAACAAGCAAAAGAAGAACAAAGAAATCTTTTTGGGTTTTATTTTTAATATTACTACTAAGCATGCATAGAAAGTAAATTAGCTGCAACTATTTTTTTTGGTTTTTCTAAAGTTTTTCAAACACATAAGAAGAAAGCAAGAAAATAAATCTAAGCATGAATGATACAATGAAAAAGTGTGAACACCGACAAGATGAATAAGTGGACATGAATGTAATGTCGGTGAGAAACACGTACTCCCCCAAGCTTAGGCTTTTGGCCTAACTTGGTAATCGATCAGAAGCCTGGATAGTAGTTGGCGTGGTAGCTCACAGAGGCTCTCGATGCGGATGCATCGGCCTGTCGTGCTGCCTCCACTGCTGCGTTGTGAGCTCGTGCCTTGCTCTCAAGAACAAATATCTTCCTTTCTTGTGATAGTCAAAAAGAGCAGGCGCAGGCAAATATGTGTGCACAATAGATGTTTGGTTAAACAAAAGATTGAGGTGAAATTATCAACCTTTCCCTTGAGAATCTTATGATCTTTTAGGGTGTAAAATTCTAAATACTGCGTGGGTAGGATAGGGTCAAAGGGCAAGGGCGAAAGACCCAGCCCTCGTGCTAAACGTGTGGCATATATTCCACCATAGAAATAGCCACTATTAGTGTTATGCTGCAGTCTGCGTGCTACAATCGCTGCAAGATTATAACTCCTTTCACCGGTGAGAGCAGTGCGTATGAGGCTCAAGTCTGGAGCACAAAGTTTACTACAGTCCTGCTTGCCTACTATACATTTCCTATTAAATAATGCAAACTACTGAATTGCAGGAAATGAATGCTTTTTATTCTACCTTGTGTCACTCCCCTCGTCTCACCGTAGCAAAGGCTAGTCAAGAAAGATTGGTATTCAGCTCGTGGCGGTTCGTCAAGCGAACCCCTGAATGGGAGTTTGTAGAGGTAAGCAAAATTTTCTAGTGAGATGGTAAATGGATTATCATAAAGCATAAACGAAACCCTACACTCATGGGGAAGGAATTTAAATCCTTTGACAAATGATTCAGTGAGAAGGTGGCATTGTTCACACTTATCTGAAATGTAGGGACCGAGACCGGCATTGTGAACATATTGCTCAAATTCTTCTTTAATACCCACACGCATCATATACTCATCGCAAGGCCATAAGCATGTTTTGGTGGCGGCATCTCGAGTGGAACTTTCACTTGGTTCAACATATGACCGGCGAGCGGAGCTGTCACTAGAAGATGCCCCCGAGGATCGCCTCCTCGAAGAACTCCTTCCAAATAGGTTCATCATGTCCACATACAATTTTCTGAATTTTTTTGGGTGACAAAAATTTGTCAACAAAACTTTATTAAATTGATAGCAACTACTCATAGGGATACATAGAGGCCATAGCAAGCATTCAAACTACTTAGAACTCTGAGAATTCAACATGCAAGCTCATCTACAACAGCACCAAGAATACTTAATTATTCAAAATATAAACTACAAAAACAAAAACTAATTGGACAAACGGTGGAGTCACATACCAAGCAACAATCCCCCGAAACAGTTTCGGAAACGGAGCTTCGAGCAAACAGATCGAAATCCGCGGGTTTGAGAGCAAGAGCACGGGGGAGAGAGCAATGGAGATTTTTTTCTAGAGGTAAGTGATGATGTGGTATTAAGAGATAAGTGAGGGGACCCATGTGGGGACCACAACCCACCAGGGCGCGCCTGGGGGTCCTGGCGCGCCCAGGTGGGTTGTGCCCACCTGGTGCACCTCCCTCTGATATTATTTGCACCAAAAATTCACAAATATTTAGAAAAAAATCGTATTAAATTTTTAGGGCATTCTGAGAACTTTTATTTTTGGGTCATTTTTTTATTGCACGGGTACATCAGAAAACAGACAAAACATGGTATTTTATTTTATTTAACTAATAAAAACAGAAAACAAAACGTAGGGACAAAAGGTAGTACTTACTAAATTCATCAACTTCATACCGCTCAAAAATGATCCATTAATAAGGTTGATTGATACGTCCATTTTGCATCATGCTTTCATATCGATATTTATTGCATTATGGGCAATATTACACATTATGTCACAATGCTTATGTTTTTTCTCTCTTATTTTACAAGGTTTACATGAAGAGGGAGAATGCCGGCAGCTGGAAAAGGAGCAAATATTAGAGATCTATTCTGCACAACTCCAAAAGTCCTAAAACTCCACGAGAGTCAGTTTTGGAATATATAAAAATATTGGGCGAAGGAAGCACCAGAGGGGGGCCACCCACTGTCTACGAGGGTGGGGGCGCGCCCTACCCCCTAGGCGCGCCCCCTGCCTTGTGGGCCACCTAGAAGCCCCCCGATGCCCATCTTCTAGTATAAGGTGTCTTTTGCCCTGGAAAAAAAATCAAAAGGAAGCTTTCGGGACGAAGCACCGCCGTCTCGAGGCGGAACCAATCTAGGGCTCCGGCGGAGCTGTTCTGCCGAGGAAACTTCCCTCCGGGAGGGGGAAATCGTCACCATCGTCATCACCATCGATCCTCTCATCGGGAGGGGGTCAATCTCCATCAACATCTTCACCAGCACCATCTCCTCTCAAACCCTAGTTCATCTCTTGTATCCGATCTTTGTCTCAAAACCTCATATTAGTACCTGTGTGTTGCTAGTAGTGTTGATTACTCCTTGTAGTTGGTGCTAGTTGGTTTATTCGGTGGAAGATTATAAGTTCAGATCCTTTATGCACATTAATACCCCTCTGATTATGAACATGAATATGATTTGTGAGTAGTTACATTTGTTCCTGAGGACATGGGAGAAGTCTTGTTATAAGTAGTCATGTGAATTTGGTATTCCTTCGATATTTTGATGAGATGTATGTTGTCTTTCCTCTAGTGGTGTTATGTGAACGTCAACTACATGACACTTCACCATTCTTTGGGCCTAGGGGAAGGCATTGGGAAGTAATAAGTAGATGATGGGTTGCTAGAGTGACAAAAGCTTAAACCCTAGTTTATGTGTTGCTTCGTAAGGGGCTGATTTGGATCCATATGTTTCATGCTATGGTTAGGTTTACCTAATTCTTCTTTCGTAATTGCGGATGCTTGCGAGGGGGGTTAATCATAAGTGGGATGCTTGTCCAAGGAAGGGCAGTACCCAAGCACCGGTCCACCCACATATCAAATTATCAAAGTAACGAACGCGGATCATATGAGCATGATGAAAACTAGCTTGACAATAATTTCCATGTGTCCTCGGGAGCGCTTTCCTTTATATAAGAGTTTTTCCAGGCTTGTCCTTTGCTACAAAAAGGATTGGCCCACCTTGTTGCACCTTGTTTACTTTTTTACTTGTTACCCGTTACGAATTACCTTATCACTGAACTATCTGTTACTGATAATTTCAATGCTTGCAGAGAATACCTTACTGAAAACTGCTTGTCATTTCCTTCTGCTCCTCGTTGGGTTCAACACTCTTACTTATCGTAAGGACTACAATAGATCCCCTATACTTGTGGGTCATCATTGATAAGGTCTTATTAACAATCACTTTCGATTAGCATGAAACCGAAGAACTTTCGTAAATCACTAAGTTGCCTCAATGGGGATATGCATTTCCCCAACAATAAGCATTTCATATTTCTTTTTAATAGTAGGTAGAGGTATTTGAAAACTTCCAATAGTGATTGTCGGAGATTTTTCAATAACATTAATACCATTCACTTGGAATTGTTTCTTTGGAAAGTGCACCATATGCTCATTACCATTAATATGAAAAGTGATCTTGCTTTTATTGCAATCAATAACATCCCCTGCAGTATTCAAGAAGGGTCTACCAAGGATAATCGACATGTTGTCGTCCTCGGGCATCTCAAGTATAACAAAGTCAGTCAAAATAGTAACATTAGCAACAACAACGGGCACATCCTCACAGATACAGATAGGTATGGCAGTTGATTTATTAGCCATTTGCAAAGATATTTCAGTAGGTGTGAGTTTATTCAAATCAAGTCTTTTACATAAAGAGAAAGGCATAACACTAACACCAGCTCCTAAATCACACAAAGCAGTTTTCACATAATTCTTTTTGATAGAGCAAGGTATAGTTGGTATTCCCGAATCTCCAAGTTTTTTAGGTACTCCATCTTTAAAAGTATAATTGGCAATCATAGTGGAGATTTCAGCTTCCATTATTTTTCTCTTGTAAGTGATGATGTCTTTCATATACTTTGCATAAGGAGGCATTTTCAAGATATCAGTCAAGTGAGTACGCAAAAAGACTGGCCTTAGCATTTCAGCAAAGCATTCAAATTCTTCATCATCATTCTTTTTAGTTGACTTAGGTGGAAAAGGCATAGGTTTTTGAACCCACGGTTCTCTTTCTTTACCGTGTTTTGTAGCAATGAAGTCTCTTTTATCATACCTTTTATTCTTAGGTTGTGGGTTATCAAGATCAATAGGTGGTTCTATCTCAACATCATTGTCTGGTTCTTTATTATTTGGTTGAGTATTTTCATGAACATCAGCATTATCTTTTTCATTATCACTAGGTGAATGTTCATTACCAGACTGAGTTTCAGCATCATGGATAGAAGTTTCATTATCATTGTCAAGAGGTTTTTCTATTTCAGGTTCACTAGGAGTATGCAAAGTCCTATCATTTTTATTTTTCTTTTTCTTTCTAGAAGAACTTGGTGCACTAGTGTTAGCTCTTTGTGAATCTTGTTCAATTCTTTTTGGGTGTCCCTTAGGATAAAGTGGTTCCTGAGTCATTTTACCTCCTCTAGTTGCAACTCTAACAGCAAAGTCATGCATATTATTATTCATCTCATCAAGCAATTCTCTTTGAGATTTAGAAACTTATTCTAACTGAGTGTGAACCATAGAAGCATGCTTTCCAACACCTCTAACATCATTTGATATTCTAAATAACAAGTCAAGTGAGAAATCATATGAGAATTGTATTTCAATTGTTTCATAACATTTGCATTGAAGTGATCTTGTTTTCCAATGTAGTTTTCAAACTCATAAAGGCATTGGCTAGGGTGCATATTGTGGGGATTGTCATTATAATTGAATTTCATAAGAGAATTTACCTCTACCACCTAAGGAGGTGGTGGTGTATTAAGCCCATGTATTTCTTCAATAGGAGGTAAATTTTTAACATCCTCGGCTTTAATACCTTTTTCCTTCATAGATTTGTTTGCCTCTTGCATATCTTCGCGACTGAGATAAAATATACCCCTCTTCTTCGGAGTGGGTTTAGGCGGTGGTTCAGGAAGAGTCCAATCATCATAATTTTTCAATATGTTATTCAATAATTCTTCAGCTTGTCCAACAGTTCGTTCCCTGAAAACACAACTAGCACAACTATCTAGGAAATCCATAGAAGCATCGGTTAGTCCATTATAGAAGATATCAAGTATTTCATTTTTCTTAAGAGGATGATCAGGCAAAGCATTAAGTAATTGGCAAAGCCTCCCCCGAGCTTGTGGGAGACTCTCTTCTTTAATTTGAACAAAGTTAAATATTTCCTGTAAGGCAGCTTGTTTATTATGAGTAGGAAAATATTTTTCAGAGAAGTAATAAATCATATCCTGGGGACTACGCACACAACCAGGAGCAAGAGTATTGTACCAAGCTTTAGCATCACCCTTTAATGAGAACAGAAACAATTTGAGAATAAAGTAATAGCGAGTTTTCTCATCATGAGTAAAAAGCGTGGCTATGTCATTCAACTTAGTAAGATGTGCCACAACAGTTTCAGTTTCATAACCATGAAAAGGATTAGATTCAACCAAAGTAATTAACTTCGAGTTGACATAGAATTCATAATCCTTATCATCAATATAGATAGGTGAGGTAGCAAACTTAGGATCACATTTCATTCTAGCATTCAGAGATTTTTCTTTATACTTGCATAATAATTTCTCTAGATCATCTCTATCCTTACAAGCAAGAATATCTCTAGTTGTCTCCTCATTCATAACATAACCTTCCGGTACCTTAGGCAATTCGTATCTAGGAAGGCTAGTTCTAGCGGGTGTTTCAGGAGATTCAGTTTCAAGCTCATCATCAGATTCAACAACATCATGTCATATTACTATAGCAATTTGTTTATCAAGAAAGTCACCAAGTGGCACATCATCATTATGCAAGGCACTAGCATCATCATAAGCATTATCCATAGCAGAGGTAGCATCATCAATAACTTGCGACATATTAGAATTGATAGCATGTGGTGGTGTTGCAAGTTTACTTATAACAGAAGGTGAATCTAAAGCGGAACTGGATAGCAATTCCTTACCTCCCCTCGTCTTTGAGGGAAAAATCTTAGTCTTAGCATCCTTTAGATTCTTCATAGTGAAAATATGATAATAATCCCAAGTGACTCAACAAATATAGCTATGCTCCCCGGCAACGGCGCCAGAAAAAGGTCTTGATAACCCACAAGTATAGGGGATCGCAATAGTTTTCGAGGGTAGAGTATTCAACCCAAATTTATAGATTCGACGCAAGGGGAGCCAAAGAATATTTGAAGGTATTAGCAGCCGAGTTGTCAATTCAACCACACCTGGAGATTAATTATCTGCAGCAAAGTGATCAATATCAAAGTAGTATGATAGTTTTGATAATAGTAGCAGCAGTAACGGTAAACAGTAACAATGATAACAGTAATTTTGTAGCAATTGTAACAGTGATGATAGCAGTAGTAACTTAGCAAGAACTGTCGGCGTTCTGGGAACGGGGGTCCCTAGACTTGCATGCCTGCGGCCCATGGCATGGCTCTGTAAGCGGGCCCGTATGGCCCATCTTCACCAACAAGCATTCAAGACCTTTGCGAGGGGCCAAGCCTCGCGAGGGGGACGACACAAGACCTCCTCAGGAGCGGCCTCACCAGGCTGGCTCGCGGGGCGGAGAGATCAATGCAAGGCAAATCTCGCGAGGTTCCAATGACGTGAGCCATGACAATCGAGACCAGGCGGGTGCCAGCGCGCACAGTGTCCTTGTTTCCTCTTTTGTGCTAAGGAGGCAAGCGCAGGCGAGGAGTACTGAGGCGTCAAGCAAAGGTTTCCATATCGGGGCAACGAGACCAAGACCAGCAGGACGGCAAGATGGAGGTCACCATGGAGCCCAATGCGGCGTCACCACTAGAGCCTTTGGCAGGCGAAGACTGCTTTTGTCAGGATAACTTGTACTAGTTGTCCCCTTTCAAATTGGCCGTTGTTGGCTCCCTTCCCGCTCAATATTTGGGGAGAGTACCAGGGCCTCTATAAATAGGATTAGCCACCACAGTACGAGGCAACTGAGCCTCAGCCATCTCATCTTGGACTAGATCCAACCCATCCGCACACCCACCAAGCACAAGAACACCTCGCCTCAGGAGGTTGTTCTTCCCCTTGTACTGATCATCCTCAGCCCGAGAGGCAATCCACCACACCACACTGGAGTAGGGTATTACACCACAACGGTGGCCCAAACTAGTATAAATCTTGTGTCTCTTGTGTTGCGAGTTCGTCGAGCTTGCCTTTGAGATCGTGGCGAGGATGAGGGCATGGGTTGGTAGGGGGAGATCTTTGCGCGCACCCCAGTGTTCGAACCTTGAGGGTTTTGCCGTAACCCGAGATCCAACATTTGGCGCGCTAGGTAGGGGTGCGCCGAAGCTCTTCTTCTTCGAGTTGATCCGCTCGTTGGTCCCCCGACACTCCACGGCTCCGATGTCCGGCGACTCAAGGACCAACGCCGACCGCTGGGCAGCCTGGCCAGCCCGGGCGGCGCCGCCCGCCCAAGAAGACATCAACTCAGCGCCCCAGGCAGCACACGCACCACCAAACACTACGAGGCGTGGGCGACGTGGTCACCCGCCATCCGCCCTTACTCTGCGACAAGTGCGGGCAGCCACAAGAGCCTCAAGCCACGCCGCGGCCACGGCGCCACATAGCCGACGGGAGCAAGCAAACATGAGGGCCGCGCTTACAGTGGCTCGGGAGCTGTTGCGATGCCGGTTAATGGAGAGCGGCCGGGATGCATTTCTGGAGCGTGTCGCTGAGCTCTTGGACGCCGCGGCCTCGGGAGCACCACCCTTCTGCTCTCTGCTCACACCTCAAGCTGCGGCCGGGTCGCATGGCGGGCCTCGCCGCGCCCACGAGCCCACGGGCGCGCCACCAAGCTTCATCGACACCGGCGCAACCAATGGAGCTGGACGCCCGCTCGCACCCGCACTACCTCCGGTGGGCACGGGCACGAGCACTGCCACCTACGGCCCTGGCGGGATGCAACCCTACCATCCTCAAGGCGGCACGTTGGGTGGGGCAACATGGAGCGTGGGGCACTACGGCGAGGTCTTTGAGGCGGCGGCCTTGGAGGCCTACGTGCCTCGCATGGTGGACCAGGAGTACGTGCTGGAAGACGACCCTGGCTCGTTCCTCGAGCCAGGCTGGGAGGAGGAGGCGCTAGAAGTCGGCACCTTTCAGGAGTCCTCCGGAAGCCTCACCAACCGCGCCGGCGACAACAGCTATAGGGTACCACTAATTCCTCAGGAGCAGGCTTACACTAACCATGGGACGCAGGAGGATCAGGTCGCAGCAGTGGATGGTGGCCCCAGCTCGCCGGCCTCCCTGCCACCAGGGGGCATGCGGGGGGCTGCAGGAGAGGGGCCGGGAGCAAGGCCCCTCCATGTGCCGCACGGAGCAAGGCGTCCCCCAGAGGTAGGCCCTCTGCCGGGGAGGTGCTCCACAGCCTTCCCCCGGCAGAGGACCCGTGGTCGCCGAGGGTGCCGCTGGCGTCCCCTTTGCCCCTTGGTGTCGTCCTAGTTTATGGTCGCCCCCAATGGTGGTCGAGGGAGGCGTAAGGCAGGGCCCTCGTCTGGTGATATGAAGTAAGGCTCATGCCTGTGAAGGTCTCTGCTCGTGACACTCCCACGTAATAATGAGTGGGGTTGTACATGCCCCGGAGTCTCAGGAGTGCCGCCCTTGGGCCTCGTGGGCTTCCTCCCACGTCCTACTGGCAGCACTTAGCTCCGCACAGGTGAGAAGACAAGAAGACTAGACTAGGCGCCGGACGCGGCCATTTGCTTTGGGTCTCTTTTCTGTAACCCTGCCTTCTGGATTTGGATTTAAATTGAAGTTGAATTTTCGTTGATGCGCGCGGGGGGTGCCTTTTCTCGTTCGAGTGATTTCTTGCTATCTGGTTCTTGCCTTAATTCGGAGTTTGCGCCTGTTGCTTCCCCCTTGCGGGCCCCTCGCGAGCGGGGCTAGGCATGGCGTACATGTGCCACGCACATGTCGCGCCACGGCTAGCGCTTGCTTATCACGCGACCCCCTCGGGCGTGTCGACGAGCTCCTCAGGAGCTTCCCAGAAACTCGCAACGTCACGAGCCGGTTTGGGGCTCGTCCATGCTAAGGTAAACCGCAGCAGCAAACTTGCCCCAGGATACGTGAGTTCATGAAGACACATATTCAACTCGACCTAAAAGGATAGAGGCAGTAGTATATTTACATGAGGGGCTTCCCCTCCCAAAATGCTCTTACGACCTCTAGGGTCGTGCCCAAGCTTTTGCGTGTAGGACAAACAACTGGGAAGCACAGGATCAGCCGGGCATGTCGCTCGCCGCGTCCCCTGGATCGCCCTCAGACGCGTCGCTGGCATCGCTGCCATCATCGCTAGCATCACCATCACCTCCACCAGCGCCGCCATCACCATTGTCGACCATGTCGCCTTCGTCCGCCGCGACCACCACCGCATCGTCATCAGAAGTAAAGGCCCTGACCAGCGCATCCACATTGTCTTCCACCCATCACGCTAGGTCATCCGGGATGGCCTTGGGTACGGGAGCAATGGCGGCGTCAAAATCAAAGTTGGGTTCGGTATTTTGGAGATGGCTGAAGACGCGGGAGAATGCACGCCCAAGCAGACCACGGCTCCTCTCTTCAACAAGTTGGCGAGCTCTCTCAGAATGATTCTCCAGGCGCGTCACCACGTCGGTAAAGAAACGGAGGTGGTTGGCGTAGTCGTTCGCATGGGGATGAGGACCATTCTCATCGCAGATATGGCCCAACGCCGTGTTGGCCCTATTCCTGAGGCCCTCGAGCATGGGGGCATGCACGCGCTCCAGCGTTTGTTGTTGAAGCACTTCCTCCCTATTCTGCTGCGCGATGGACTCGGCGTTGGTGACCCGCTACTGGAGAGGAAGCAGCTCGGCGCGGGCAGAGGCCAGCTCGGCCTGCGCCGAGGCCAGGGCGGCTGCGGTGGCCTCCTCGCGTTGTTCTACCTCATTCAGCCTAGACTTGAGGGCAGCAGTCCTGCCCGCGGCCTCGGCCACTACGAACTCCAACTTCAGGTCGTACCTGCCCTCAAGATCCGCGCGAGCCTCAGCCACCCGGCGATAGACCTCCTCCTAGGCCCTGGCCTCACGCACGCCAACGGCGTCTTCCGCTTGGGTAACCTGACGCTCCCTCGTCTCCAGTCGCTCGAGCTCAAGGCTACGCTCCACGGCTTCCAGCGCCAATGCCTCCTCGCGCTTCCGGATCTCTTCCTCTTCGGCGGGCGTCCCCCTGAACGATGCAAGGGTGGCTCTGCGCGCCTCCACTTGCTACTCCAAGGAGGCGCTCCAGGCTTGGAGCTCCCATGTGCGCTTCTCCGCGGCCTTGCAACGGCGGTTAGCTTCCCGGGCCTCTTCCTGAGCTCGGGAGCAGGCCTCTCACGAGGCTGTGACAGGAACCTCGGCCTTCGCGTTATCAAGCTCGCGTTGGTGACGCCCGAGGTTGATAGCCACCTTTAGCTTATGCCGCTCCTCCACCAACCGAAGACCCTCGGCCATGAGGCGCGCATCCACATCCATGAGTTCTTCACCAAGCCGGTTCATTGCGTCCATCGCCTCCCAAAAGAGCTCGTGGCGGACGATGCTCCTTTCGTGTGCCGATTTGAGCATACTGGTGACTCCGTCCTCCACCGCGGGGACCGCAGATGGGGCCCGAAGCGGCTCGCCCCCTTTCAGCAGGGGGCTGGCGCACACCCAGTTGCAGGCCAGGCCTCGCGAGGAGCCCGAACGAGTGGATGCCCGCTGCTTGAAGAGGAGCCCAAGACCGAAGCCACCCAACCGCCGTCCAGGACCAGGGGAGGAACCCTTGGCACGCTTGCTGTATTCCAAGCAAGGCCGCGAAGGAAAGACGACGAGGGTGCGAGCTCAAGATGCCTTGTCGACGGGCTGGCTTCCCCAGTTGACTCCACGCCATGAGCAGCGCATGGGCTTGAAATGCTCAAGTCTGGTGGGAGAAACGAGGCGAGAGGAGGTTGCTTCTCAGGAGATTCCACGGCCTTGGCGGAAGGGATCCTGAAGAGACATTGTCAGGAAGGGAAGCAGCACGCGGAGAATCACCAAGATAAGGTACTTACTCGTCAACGGCGATGTACTTTCTCCGTTTTAACGGCCCGAAGGTGCCGCTGCCGCGGCTTGGGGACCCCTTCCTCTTGCGGAGCTCTTCGAAGTCCACACAAAGCCGACCGAAGCACTGGACATGGCGGCCAACACTAGGCGCAACTGGAGAAGCGCTCGAAGGGGCAACCTCAGGAGCGTCAAGCTGAGGGGAGCTATTGGGCTCTACCTTGCAGTGACCTACCGAGGCCTCAGGAGCCTCGACCTCGGGAGTCGTGGGCTGCATCGCCCCCTAGACCGCTGCCCCAGCGCAAGAATCACGAGTTCCCGAGGACGACGCCTCAGGAGCCCTAGGCGGCATCAGCACCTCGGCACCTGCACCATCAGCCTCCAGCGGTGCTCGCCCCCCTGCATCCACACTTGGGGCGAGCTCGACACCAGCGGCAAGGAGGGGAACCACGTCGACGGGGTTCTCACGGGGCCCCACCAGACCGACTGGACGTAGTCCCCACTCATCGAAGGAGGGCATACGCTGCACAAATTCCACCTTGTTCGAGCAGCGATATAGCAGGCAACTCTTCCTCGGCATGTCATCTGGCAACGAGACACCCGTTAGGACGTCGAGCACCATTCGCCGCACCTCAAGGGGGAGCCCAGACTCCTGAAGTCGCATGCGGTCCTTGCTGCTGAGCAAGGCCCACATTGGCCGAGAATGGCGCTGAAGCGGAGCAACCCGGCGCCGGACGAACTCCTTCACCACCATAGGCGCAGTCATGCCAAGGTCTTTCAGCCCCTTCAGCCTGAGCCAGATGGGACAAGGCACGAATCGGCGAGCCTTTGATGGCACCAACCATAGTTGGGAATGTCAGGCGCCAACGGGGAATGGAGCAAAGGGCTGAGCACTCCAACATCAACAAATACACACCGTGTCCGAAACTCGCTCGTGGATGGTGGAAGCTCGAAGTCAATCCCCGCACCTGCCGTCGCCGCCACAGCTTGGAAGCTCAGGCACCCCGAGCTCTGCTGGGGATCAATCAGGTGCAACGAGAAGAAGTGGCGGAGAAGGGCCACGGAAGGAGCAATGCCCACCATGGCCTCACAAACAAAGGCGAAGACGGCAAGAAGGGTCATGGATTGGGGATCAAGGTGCAGGATGTCGATCTGATAATGGGAAATCACTGCGTTGAAGGAGGCGGAGAAAGGAGGAACCAGGCCAGCCCAAAGGGCGTCGATGAAGAATGGGACCTCGGTGGCTGTCCGGTCGACACGAGCACGAGACGCAGGCCAAGCCACCATCCCTCCCCACTCATTGAAGCTAGAGGCGAGCATGGGACGCACCTTGTCCATGGCTTCTGGTTGAGCACCAGCGACTTGCCAATGGCAGGCTCAGTGGCCGGGCGCAGCCCGGCGGAGGATAGGGGACTCTTCCCTTTCTCCGACTGGTCCAGTGCCATGGCAATGGGAGGATTGTGCTCAGATCGGATCGGGAGAAGAGGCTGAGCTTCGAGGAAGCAGAAGAATTATTGGGGAGTGCGCCGCAACAACAGGAGGGAAACCGTGTAGACCGCGGTGGCCGCCTAGCCAGGCGGGTATCAAGGCAGCATGGGGAAGCTGAGACGCCCACGTCCAATCAACCGCCACACGTCGACCAGGGCCACAGGCTATTGGGGCCCGCGGCGCTCCGCACTTGCCCTTTGGCTTCGCCTCGAAGCCAAGCCTGAGCGCCTCTTGGGCCCGGGGGCTACTGTCGGCGTTCTGGGAACGGGGGTCCCCAGACTAGCCTGCCTGCGGCCCACGGCGTGGCTCTGCAAGCGGGCCTGTATGGCCCATATTCACCAACAAGCATTCAAGACCTTCGCGAGGGGCCAAGCCTCGCGAGGGGGACGACACAAGACCTCCTCGGGAGCGGCCTCACCAGGCTAGATCGCGAGGGGCGGAGAGATCAAGGCAAGGCAAACCTCGTGAGGTTCCAATGACATGAGCCATGACGATCGAGATCAGGCGGGCTCCAGGCGGGCGCCAGCACGCACGGTGTCCTTGTTTCCTCTTTGGTGCTAAGGAGGTAAGCGCAGGCGAGGAGTACCGAGGCGTCAAGCAAAGGTTTCCACATCGGTGCAACGAGACCAAGACGAGCAGGACGGCAAGATGGAGGTCACCATGGAGCCCAAGGCGACGTCACCACCAGAGCCTTTGGCAGGCGAAGACTGCTTTTGTCAGGATAACTTGTACTAGTTGTGCCCATTAAAATTTGCCGTTGTTGGCTCCCTTCCCGCTCAATATTTGGGGAGAGGACCAGGGCCTCTATAAATAGGATTAGCCACCATAGTAGGAGGCAAATGAGCCTCAGCCATCTCATCTTGGACTCGATCCAACCCATCCACACACACACACCAAGCACAAGAACACCTCGCCTCAGGAGGCTGTTCTTCCCCTTGTACTGGTCATCCTCAGCCCGAGAGGCAATCCACCTCACCACACTGGAGTAGGGTATTACACCACAACGGTGGCCCGAACCAGTATAAATCTTGTGTCTCTTGTGTTGCGAGTTCGTCGAGCTTGCCTTTGAGATCGTGGCGAGGTTGAGGGCGTGGGTTGGTAGGGGGAGATCTTCGTGCGCACCCCAGTGTTCGAACCTTGGGGGTTTTGCCGGAACCGGAGATCTGACAAGAACAATATAGGATAAATTCGTAGGCATTGGATTGGTGACTTGTTGGATGATATTCATCATGAGACAATTATAACCTAGGGTGATACGGCACTAGCTCCAGTTCGTCAATATAATGTAGGCATGAATTCCATAAATAGTCATACGTGCTTATGGAAAGAACTTGCATGACATCTTTTTTCCTACCCTCCTGTGGTAGCGGGGTCCTATTGGAAACTAAGGGACATTAAGGCCTCCTTTTAATAGAGAACCGGAACAAAGCATTAACACACGGTGAATACATGAACTCCTCAAACTACGGTCATCACCGGGAGTGGTCCCGACTATTGTCACTTCGGGGTTGCTGGATCATAACACGTAGTAGGTGACTATAACTTGCAAGATCGGATCTAGAACATGGATATAATGGTGATAACATTAATGGTTCAGATCTGAAATCATGGCACCCGGGCCCAAAGTGACAAGCATTAAGTATGGCAAAGTCATAGCAACATCAATCTAAAAACATAGTGGATACTAGGGATCAAGCCCTAACAAAACTAACTTGATTACATGACGAATCTCATCCAACTCCTCACTGGCCAGCGAGCCTACGAAGGAATTACTCACTCCTGGTGGGGAGCATCATGGAATTGGTGATGGAGAAGGGTTGGTGATGACGAAGAACGAAGATCCCCCTCTCTGGAGCCCCAAACGGACTCCAAATCTGGCCCCTGATGAAGATCCCCCTCTCTGGATCGGGATAATTCTTTCTCCCTGATTTTTTCTGGAAAAATAGGATTTTATAGCGTCAGTTTCAGGGTCTGCGAGGCCACCAGGTGGAGACAACCCACCTGGGCGCGCCAGGAGAGGGGGGCGCGCCCTGGTGGGTTGTGCCAACCCAGGTGCCCCTCTCCGGTAGGTCTTGGCTCCGTAAATTCTTATTTATTATATAAAAATTCCTCGCAAAGTTTTGTTCCATTCCGAGAACTTTTATTTTTGCACAAAACAACACCATGGTAGTTCTGCTAAAAACAACGTCAGTCTGGGGTTAGTTTCATTCAAATCATGCAAATTAGAGTCCAAAACAAGAGGAAAAGTGTTAGGAAAAGTAGATACGTTAGAAACGTATCAAGGGGGGAAAGCTCTAGTGTATATAGATTGAGGGGAGAGGAGGTGGCACCACATGGGGAGGAGGGCTCCTCCCCCTTGTGCCGGCCTAGGGGTGGAGCAGTCCCTATCCACGTCGAATTCGCCCCCCTTCTAGCTAGTCATACAATCTAGGGACCGCCATATATTGTTATTGGGCCCTAGGGCCCAATACTATCCACCACTTGGGTTTTTATATTTTCTTTGGCCCGTTGATATTAAATTAATTCTAAAAGCCTCCTAATCAATATTAGACCCTTTTATTATTAATTTAACATCTCTAGAAACATTTTCCACCTATATGTTAATTCCCGGTATTATTCGGTAAACCCCAAAACTCTTCTGATAACTCTGAAACGCCTCCGGTTTCTCTTGAAACTGTTTCTTGAATATTTTATCACAATTGTTACTCTACTAACGCTCAGTAGATCATGATTCCCTTAAGTGTGTGAACTGTAGGTTCGGTAAAACATAGACATGAACAAAACACTTTTCGCTCAATGATCAATAGCGGAACCGTGGACATCCGTATCGATCCCTACGAATACACGAATGATATTCGAGTGAACTATTTGGTTATCATGTGCTATTATCTTTGCTTCACGATACTTTACAAAAAATGAGGAGAGATATATCAGTATCCTCTTGAGTCATTCTGATGCTCACTATATCGATCTCCTCTTTACCGGTTTTGTTCTTCTTTCTTGTTCACATGTTTCGGCATCCATGTGACGTAGTCACCTGTGTCGGGCCATACGATAGTGGATGCCGTCACATTGAGAGAGTCCTAAGAATATCTCTCCATCGTCGGAGGAGCAAATCCCACTCTTGAGCTATCTAGCCCCTTGCCAAACTTTCCAATGAACCTGAAAGTTGTCATTATGATCATTGTTTACAGATGATGTTCGAGCAACCCCAAAGTCCATCGCCCGGTAAGAAGTGACTACGATACTCTCATGATCTAAAGCATACGTTGACTCTCTGTGTTATATCGATTGGCTAGTGAAGATTGTATCTCAAAGTATAACAAAAAAGTTGGGTTAATGCAATATGATCACTCTTCTAACGCCATACTCTCAATGTTTTTTGGGACTATCATTACACTTAGCGATATCCCGAGATCCAGAAAACATGATCAACATACAACCCTTGAGCTAGTCCTAGAGGCGAGACTAGGAATCATGTTTTACCATTTATAATTCCTCACGTGCTTATGAGTTTTCCACTGGATCGCATATTCAGAATCATAGCAGTTATAACATACCATAGAATATAAACTCTTAATTATAAATGTGGAAATAAATAATACAATACTATTGCCTCTATGACATATTTCCAACAGACTCCCACTTGCACTAGAGTCAATAATCTAGTTACCTAGCTTTTTTAACACCAACGGCTATTCGGCATTACTCATGTTTTGCTCGTGATAGAGGCTTCATCATCGGGTTTTACACATTTAAATCTGTGTGCATCTTGAGCACTTTCACAAAACCTTTCTTGACATGTTGTCAGATGATGTGATACTTGTGTTTGGTTTGTCAAAGTTTTCATGGGGGACCTTGGTTCCTTTGCTTGTGCAACGACACTGCTATTATGACAATACATCTCCATTTGGGTTCATCGCACTTGGGACCACACCAATCTCTTCAACAAACTTGTTGATCCAGACTGCCTCCTTCGAAGCTTTTGAAGCCGCAATATATTCTTCTTCTGTTGTAGAATCCGCAACAATGTTCTGTTTGAAACTCTTCCAAACCACTGCACCACCATTAAGGGTGAAAACATAGCCCAATTGACATTTATGTCATCTATATCAGTCATGAAGCTAGCATCGGTGTAACCATTTACAATAGCATATTTTTGGTATTCTTCATGGCAAATTTGTTCAAATTTGGTTGGTAGGATGGAGCACGATGATGGACCTTGGTACAAAGGATTAATCGAGGAGTTCTACAAGGACCATCGTGCTCCGGCCATTGAGAACTGGAAGGTAAGAACCAAGACTTGTCAATTTTTGGTGTTTTTCATTTGTGTTTTTACTCTTCCAAAAATCACTTTGTTTGCAGCATGTAGTTGCTTTGCGCATGAGGGGTCATGCTGCGGATGACTTTCCTTACGATGTGCGGTATGAGCCTTACATTCATATATTGGGTCTTCTCCCATTCATGTTGCAGTTCCTGTGTAAGCTGGACACCAGGAATGTTGGTGTGACCAAAAAGGGTCAGATTCGAAATTCTTTTGCAAACGAGGCCAACTCGTGAATTTGTTAGCACAAAAGGTTAGAACAGAAATTCTGTCCTCATGCATCGGGGGAAAGAAAAGTGCAGATGTTGTCTCACGTGATTGGTGATGCCATCTAGGTCCAAGCCATGTGGTCACGGTTCCCCCTTTCATTGTTCCCATGCTTTCTGGATGATACATGCTCGTTGGCATGATTTGAGCGCAACTAAATCTTCCTACCCCTACTCCTTGGGCATCTATCATGTCTCACAAGAAAAAATGTTCCTTGCTACTAATTTCTTTGTGATTCTCTGGCACGGTGACGATGGTATATTTTCTTTTGATGACATGGCTCCTCTAGGTCATCTCCTGGCAAATTGACACTTAAGCTTATGTCTGGCTGGTGTAGCGACCAGACCTCAAACAGTCTGATCTCTGTGCTCCGGTGTCATCCCTGGATCAGTAATGCTGACACCACACAGTACTCGGAGGATTTATAGCAGAGTAGCAATCACACACTTATTACATCGAGTGTCTCAAAAGAGAACTTATTACAATAAATATGGCTTAAGGCCATCTAACAACGATAACAGCGGAAGGCTTGGAAAATAAGTGAGTCCATCAACTCCAACGGCATCACTGAGTATAGAACCACGACCTAAAAACTCCTTAATCATCGTCTGAAAAGACTGCAACATTAACGTTGCAGCCCGAAAATGGGTCAGCACATGGAATATGCTGGCAAGGTAACACATAGAGAATAATGGAATGAAACAGCTATACTATATGCATATTTGGCTGGTGGAAAGCTCTATGGTTACAGTTTTGCGTAAAGCCAATTTTTCCCTACTTCAAAGGAACAAATTTAATTACTATCATGGTGGTTGTTAAACATTGAGAATGGTTGACAGCATTCTCAATCCCAATTAAGCATCATCATTAAACATAACCCAACAAAAGTTATTTAGAGTAACATGTTGAGATTCACATCATAATCCAAGTACTAGATACTCAAGATGTCCATAACCGGGGACACGGCTAACCATGATTAGTTTGATACACTCTGCAGAGGTTTACGCACTTTTCCCCACAAGACTCGATCGCCTCCATTTGGTTTCTCGCACTACATGGTCTTTGAGAAGACAGATGACCGAGACATAGTCTTTCAGAAGCGCTAGCACCTTAAGATCGGGTAGACCGTACCACCTACATCCCCTACATCTGCTAGTCTACCACTGTAAGAGTTCGCACAACTTAGTCAACTATGCTAGAGCCCATAATAGCTTGTGGCTGCACACGGAAGTTTCTAGTATGAATAGTCTCATGATCCCTTTGAGCCTGGGTGGCGGTCCAAAAGAAAACAGGCAAGTCCTGGAATACCCAGGTGCCTCAATCCACCCAGATGTGTGTTTAAGTTGCCACCTTAGATAAAGCATTAATTAACAATCTCACATCTGTCATGGATATCACTCACCCAATCCACGTCTACTAGCATAGCATGGCATAATAAGCAAACATAGAAGTAACTCCCAAAGGTTTGGTAATAATAGGTAATAGGTACTACCTCATCTACTTCCCATCCCACAATTTAATTAGATCCTAATAATGCAATGTGTGAGGATTGATCTAATGCAATAAAACTGGGTAGTAGAAAAGGTATGATCAAAGTGTTACTTGCCTTGCTGATGATCCGCGAAACCTAGCGATTCGAAGTAACAAGCGGCGCACTCCGGGTATTCTATCACAGACAAACAAACAAGCATACAATAAGTACTCATCTAATGCACAGGTAAAACTCAAATAAGAGATCTAACCAGAAGGTTCAACTTAAGAACTCCGGTTGGCAAAAAGAATCAAATCGAACGAAGCAACGAAAGTCAAATGGCAAAAAAAAAACAACTTCGTTCTAGTAATCTGGATCTAGGGCAATTTTTACAGTAGCAAAAACGTGTTTAAGTTGGTTAAACGGATACAGGGTTTCGAGACGAAACTCCAGGCGCTTGAATCGCCTGATTCCGATAAACGAGCGAAAAGTTATACTAAAACGAAAATCGGATCAGGAATCGCGATCAGAAAAATCGTGGATTTAATCCGAGAAAAAGAAAAACGACAAACACCGATAAAATTTTTTCACTTTTTTTTTACGACAGCATGGAAATTGAGGCGCGACGAACCTCGGCAGCGGGTTTCGGCGGCGGCGGCAGCGGACGACGGCGGCGGCGGCGGTGGCTAGGGCGGGGCGGCGACTGGGCTGGGGGCTGGCTAGGGTTTCCCTCGGGGTGGGATGCCCCGGCTTATAAAGGCCCCCCGGGTCGGTGTCCAGGTCGGACACGGCCCGTTAAGTCGGTTCGTTTTTTTTTTTAAATTATTCCGCTCAGAAGAAAAAATGAAAAGAAATACTAAACGGACTCCAAAAATTCTGAAATAAATTTTCACAGGCTTCTAAAATCAAGCCGCACAAGGTGAACATTTATTTGGGCCCTAAATGCAATTTTGAAAAATGCACTTTTTTCCTAAATTCAAATAAAACACCGAAAAACTCCGAAATAAAATCTTATTTGATTTTATTATTAAATCCTCAATATTTCTTTATTTTGGGAAAGTCATTTTATTCCCTCTCTCATATTTTTGTAGTAGAAATAATTGATGATAAAATAAATAAAATCAAATGATCCGATTCTCAAAATTTGAGAGAACTCAAACATGAAAATAACGAAATCCCCAACTCTCTCCGTGGGTCATTGAGTTGCGTAGAATTTCTAGAATCAACCAAAATGCAAAATAAAATATGATATGCAGTGATGATCTAATGTATAACATTCCAAATTGAAAATTTGGGATGTTACAAACCTACCCCCCTTAAGATGAATCTCGCCCTCGAGATTCGGGTTGGCTAGAAAATAGGTGAGGGTGGTCTTTGAGCAAATCTTCCTCTCTCTCCCAGGTGGCTTCATCCTCCATGTGGTGGCTCCACTGAACTTTGCAAAACTTGATAACCTTGCTGCGAGTAACTCGGTTGGCAAACTCGAGGATCTTAATTGGTTTCTCCTCGTAGGTCAAATCGTTATCCAACTGAATAGTTTCCAAAGGCACTGTGTCTCTCAACGGTATGTCAGCCATCTCCGCGTGACATTTCTTTAACTGGGAAACGTGGAACACATCATGTACTCCTGACAATCCTTCGGGCAATTCCAACTTGTAGGCCACTTCTCCCATACGTTCCAAAATCTCGATATGGTCCTACAAATCGTGGCGCTAACTTTCCCTTAACTCCAAAACACTTTGTTCCCTGAAGTGGAGATACTCGAAGATAAGCTCTATCTCCGACTTCGTAAACTGTCTCCTTGTGTTTAGAATCCGCATAACTCTTCTGTCTAGACTGGGCTACCTTGAGCCTATCGCGAATCAACTTCACCTTCTGTTCAGACTCTTTAATCAAGTCAGGTCCAAACAACTGGCAGTCTCCAACTTCGTCCCACGACAACGGTGTCCTGCACCTCCTTCCGTACAAAGCTTCGAAAGGGGCCATCTTTAAACTGGTTTGATAACTGTTGTTGTAAGAGAACTCTGCATATGGCAAATTATCGTCCCAACTAGATCCGTAATCTAGCGCACAAGCTCTCAGCATATCCTCCAAAATCCGATTGACTCTCTCGGTCTGTCCATCTGTCTGTGGATGAAAAGTTGTACTGAATTATAGCCTGGTACCCAAAGTTTCGTGCAACTGCTTCCAGAACTTTGAGGTAAACTGGGTTCCTCTATCTGATACGATACTCCTCCGAACTCCATGCAAACATACGATCCTGGTCATGTATATCTTTGCCAACTTAGCACTAGTGTAAGTGGTCTTTACTGGGATGAAATGAGCTACTTTCGTCAATCGATCGACTACAACCCAAATCGAGTCATAGCCTGAACGAGTCCTGGGTAATCCCGTGATAAAATCCATGCCTAGCTTATCCCACTTCCATTCGGGTATCGGCAATGGTTGTAACAATCCTGCTGGCTTCTGATGCTCTGCCTTTACTCTCTGACATACATCACAGACTGCTACATACTCCGCAATATCCTTCTTCATTCCGGTCCACCAGAAAATATCCTTCAAATCCAAATACATCTTGGTATTTCCTGGGTGAATTGAATATGGTGAGTCGTGTGCCTCTTGCAAAATCAACTTCCTGATCTCTGGGTTCTTGGGCACATAAATGCGGTCTTCAAACCATAGGGTGTCGTGCTCATCCTCACAAAATCCTTTAGCTTTTCCTTTGCTCAGTTTCTTCTTTATAGCAGCAATCTCTTTGTCAGCTTTCTGAGCTTCTCTGATTCTATCCATCAAAGTTGACTGAATCTCCAATGCTGCTACATAGCCTCTCGGAACTATTTCCAAACATAGTTCACGAAGATTTTCGGCTAACTCCCTTGGTATTTCTCCCGTCATTAACGTATTGACATGTCTCTTACGGCTTAATGCGTCAGCTACTACATTAGCCTTCCCGGGATGATAATGCAATTTCATATCATAATCCTTGATAAGCTCCAACCATCTCCTTTGTCTGAGATTCAACTCCTTCTGTGTGAAAATGTACTTCAAACTCTTATGATCCGTGTACACCTCACAATGATTTCCCATGAGGAAATGTCTCCATGTTTTCCATGCATGCACTACGGCTGCTAACTCCAAATCAAGCATAGCATAATTCAACTCATGAGGCTTCAGTTGTCTTGAGGCATATGAAACAACTCTCCCTTCCTGCATAAGCACTGCTCCAAGTCCTCGACGTGAAGTGTCGCAATACACCTCATAATCCTTGGTCTCGTCTGGCAAAATCAACACTGGTGAGGTAACCAAACGTTTCTTCAACTCCTGGAAACTAGCCTCACACTCCTCTGTCCATATGAACTTGGTATCCTTCTTTAACAACTCCGTCATAGGCTTCGCAATCTTTGAGAAATTCTCAATGAATCTCCGGTAGTATCCTGCGAGTCCAAGAAAACTCCGGATCTCTCCAACGGTTGTTGGGGCTTCCCACTTGGTCACGGTTTCAACTTTAGCGGGATCTACTGCTATACCTTCTCTAGATATAACATGTCCGAGGAATCCTACTTCCTTCAACCAAAACTCACATTTGCTGAACTTGGCATATAAATGATGTTCTCTGAGCTTTCCAAGTACCAAACGCAAATGCTCCTTATGTTCCTCTTCATTCTTCGAGTAAACCAGGATATCATCAATGAACACCACGACGAACTTATCCAAAAACTCCATAAACACTTTGTTCATCATGTTTATAAAATAGGCAGGTGCGTTAATCAGACCAAATGACATAACGGTATACTCATACAGCCCATACCTGGTAGTAAAAGATGTCTTCGGAATATCCTGTTCTCGAATCTTCAACTGGTGGTACCCTGATCGCAGATCGATCTTGGAAAATACCTTAGCTCCTTGCAATCAATCGAACAGATCATTGATCATTGGTAGTGGGTACTTGTTCTTGATCGTTACTTCATTCAATCCTCGATAATCAACAACCATCCTTAACGATCCATCCTTCTTCTCCACTAGTAGTACTGGCGATCCCCAAGGCGAAGAGCTTGGGCGAATATATCCCTTATCCAGTAACTCCTTAATCTGCTTCTTAATTTCCACCAAATCCTTTGCTGGCATCCTATATGGTCTCTTTGATATTGGACCTGTGCCTGGCAATAGCTCAATCAAGAACTCAATATCTCTATCCGGTGGCATGCCTGGCAACTCCTCTGGAAATACATCAGGAAAATCCCTTACCACTGGTACTTCCTCCTGCACAACTCCTGTTAGGCAATTTACTTGAGTCCTCTTTGGCACATGCCGGGATACATACTTGATCCTTCTCCCTTCTGGTGTGGTAAGAAAAATTGTCTTACTAGCACATTCAATATTCCCTTCATACTTTGATAACCAATCCATGCCTAATATCACATCCAATCCTTGAGATTCCAATACTATTAGGTCTGAGGGAAAAAGATAGTTACCAATCCTTAATGGTAACCGATCACACCATAGACTAGCCACATACTCTGCTCCGGGCGAGGTTACTAACATGGGTGACCTAAGGGCTTGGGTTGGTAGGTTATACTTATCCACAAATCCCCTTGAGATGTATGAATGCGATGCACCAGTATCAAAAAGAACGAGTGCAGTAAATGACTTAACCAAAAACTTACCTATTACTGCATCGGGCTGAGCTTCAACCTCCTCCACGCTAACGTGGTTCACCTGTCCCCTGTTGAAAGGGTTCAGCTTCTTCCCAGAACTTCCATTGCTATTTCCATTTTGCAATTCAGGACATTCATTTGCATAATGTCCTGTCTTCGAACACTTAAAGCAAGTGACTTAGCTTAGGTCCTTCTTGGCTAGGGTTGAGGGGTTGGTGCGGTTCTGGCCGTTGCTTCCTCCATTGCCATTACCATTCTTGGTGCCATTGTGATTGTGCGAGCTACCTCCTCCATGGGTATGCTGAAAATGTCCTCCTGGCCTAGGGGTAAAACGTGGCTTCTGCTGAGCTCCTGAAGTGTACTTTCCTTGTCCATACTTCCTCTTGCGATTCTCAATTTGCTGCTGCTTCCCTTCAATCATAAGAGCACGATCTACCAACTCCTAGTAGTTGTTGAAGGTTGCTACCATCAACTGCATGCTCAACTCATCATTCAGTCCTTCCAGAAACTTCTCCTGCTTAGCTGCATCCGTAGCGACGTCATCTGGGGCATAACGTGCTAGTTTACTAAATTCCTCCACATACTGGCCAACTGTCCATCCTCCTTGGCGCAAGTTGCGAAACTCACGCTTCTTCATGGCCATAGCTCCTGCTAAAACATGGGCAGTACGAAAAGCCTGCTGAAACTGGTCCCATGTGACAGTGTCGATTGGGAAAGTGGCTGTGAAATTCTCCCACCATGATGCTGCGGGTCCTTCTAGCTGATGTGCGGCAAACTTCACCTTCTCTGCATCTGTGCATCATGCTGTGGTCAACTCCCTAGCTGTCTTGCGGAGACAATCATCCGCTACTATCGGCTCGGTGCTACTGGAAAACACCGGCGGATTCAGCCTAAGAAAACGGGCTAAATGGTCAACAGGTGGTGGTGGTGGTGGGTTGTTGTTGTTGTTCCCCTGATTCTGATTCTGGACTAGCAACTGCATCAACGTGTTCTGCTGCTGGATCAACTGGGTGAGCTCCGGTGGAAAGGCAAATCTGGGGTCACGTCTCGGAGGCATCTGAGGGTTTAGAAAAGATGAGATATAAGAATAGAGGGGGTCTAAAGAGAAAACACTACCCATATGCACATGAGGCAAAAGCAAACAATTCACTTCAATCAATCAAACAAGGGCATACAATCGATCTATCTATCGCAAAAGTGCTCGAACTACTATATTTACATGGTGGACTACTACTACTAATAAGGTGATCTACTAGAAATATTCCTCAGTCGTTGACTCCATAATATCTACTCCTGCTTCATCAACATAGTCATCATCGCTACTATCTGCTTCCGAGTCGGTGCCATCGATGATGATGTAGTCTTCCGGGCTAATCTCCGTGGGTTCTTCGTCTTCATCTACTGGCGTAGGGCCTCCCATAAATATTCCAATCTTCTTGATCAGTTCGTCATTCTTCTCCACCAATACTTCAATTTCTTCTTCATAATCTTCACGTGTAGCCTTGAGTTCTTCCTCCAGTTCCTTGATTCTAGTCTTAGCCTTCTTCAGATTTATCATGTCGGCGCACATCTGGTCCTCATGTCATCGAATGTACTGGTTTAGCTCCTGGATAAAAGCTGCGATTGACCTATCCTTCCTGGTGCTGATCATCTCCCAGTGCTCATCTCGGCGCCCACAAATCTGGTAGATAGTATCCTTGAGATCCTTGCGGTAGACTTCTCCAATGCGTCCCATGGCGATGTGAGCTGCCATGCTCTTTCCTAGACTCCAAGTTGGTGCATCAAAAGAAAACTCTATGGGCTCAGTGACTGGCATGAACGTCCTTCCTGGAACTTGAACTTGAATCATCCAGTGCTCTTCTTCAGGTAAAGTGGCGTTGTAGGTTCCCGTGAAGCTTGGTACTCCTATGTTTAGGTATCTAGTGACTTCCTTCAAGTGTCGTCCAAAGGGTGTATCTTCATCCGGTTGTGTGAACTTGTTCCTTGCATCCGCCATCCTAAAGAGTAGAAAAGATGAGAGGTCAGAAGAGAAGAGAGTGAATAGTGATCTAGGTCTTGTGCTTAGTGGTCGTGTCCTACAGTCAGCGTGTGCTCTGATACCATCTCTGTAGCGACCAGACCTCAAACAGTCTGATCTCTGTGCTCCGGTGTCATCCCTGGATCAGTAATGCTGACACCACACAGTACTCAGAGGATTTATAGCAGAGTAGCAATCACACACTTATTACATCGAGTGTCTCAAAAGAGAACTTATTACAATAAATATGGCTTAAGGCCATCTAACAAAGATAACAGCGAAAGGCTTGGAAGATAAGTGAGTCCATCAACTCCAACGGCATCACTGAGTATAGAACCACGACCTAAAAACTCCTTAATCGTCGTCTGAAAAGACTGCAACATTAACGTTGCAGCCCAAAAACGGGTCAGCACATGGAATATGCTAGCAAGGTAACACATAGAGAATAATGGAATGAAACAGCTATACTATATGCATATTTGGCTGGTGGAAAGCTCTATGGTTACAGTTTTGCGTAAAGCCAATTTTTCCCTACTTCAAAGGAATAAATTTAATTACTATCATGGTGGTTGTTAAACATTGAGAATGGTTGACAGCATTCTCAATCCCAATTAAGCATCATCATTAAACATAACCCAACAAAAGTTATTTAGAGTAACATGTTGAGATTCACATGATAATCCAAGTACTAGATACTCAAGATGTCCATAACCGGGGACATGGCTAACCATGATTAGTTTGATACACTCTGCAGAGGTTTGCGCACTTTTCCCCACAAGACTCGATCGCCTCCGTTTGGTTTCTCGCACTACATGGTGTTTGAGAAGACGGATGACCGAGACATAGTCTTTCAGAAGCGCTAGCACCTTACGATCGGGTAGACCATACCACCTACATCCCCTACATCTGCTAGTCTACCACTGTAAGAGTTCGCACAACTTAGTCAACTATGCTAGAGCCCATAATAGCTTGTGGCTGCACACGGAAGTTTCTAGTATGAATAGTCTCATGATCCCTTTGAGCACGGGTGGTGGTCCAAAAGAAAACAGGCAAGTCCTGGAATACCCAGGTGCCTCAATCCACCCAGATGTGTGTTTAAGTTGCCACCTTAGATAAACCATTAATTAGCAATCTCACATCTGTCATGGATATCACTCACCCAATCCACGTCTACTAGCATAGCATGGCATAATAAGCAAACGTAGAAATAACTCCCAAAGGTTTGGTAATAACAGGTAATAGGTACTACCTCATCTACTTCACATCCCATAATTTAATTAGATCCTAATCATGCAATGTGTGAGGATTGATCTAATGCAATAAAACTGGGTAGTAGAAAAGGTATGATCAAAGTGTTACTTGCCTTGCTGATGATCCGCGAAACCTAGCGATTCGAAGTAACAAGCGGTGCACTCTGGGTATTCTATCGCAGAAAAACAAACAAGCATACAATAAGTACTCATCTAATGCACAGGTAAAACTCAAATAAGAGATCTAACCAGAAGGTTCAACTTAAGAACTCCGGTTGGCAAAAAGAATCAAATCGAACAAAGCAACGAAAGTCAAACGGCGAAAAAAACAACTTCGTTCTAGTAATCTGGATCTAGGGCAATTTTTACAGTAGCAAAAACGTGTTTAAGTTGGTTAAACGGATAGAGGGTTTCGAGACGAAACTCCAGGCGCTTGAATCGCCTGATTCCGATAAACGAGCGAAAAGTTATACTAAAACGAAAATCGGATCAGGAATCGCGATCAGAAAAATCGCGGATTTAATCCGAGAAAAAGAAAAACGACGAACGCCGATAAATTTTTTTTTCTCTCTTTTTTTACGACGGCACGGAAATCGAGGCGCGACGAACCTCGGCGGCGGGTTCCGGCGGCGACAGCGGCGGCGGCGGTGGCTAGGGCGGGGCGGCGGCTGGGCTGGGGGCTGGCTAGGGTTTCCCTCGGGGTGGGCTGCCCCGGCTTATAAAGGCCCCCCGAGTCGGTGTCCAGGTCGGACACGGCCCGTTAAGTTGGTTCGTTTTTTTTAATTATTCCGCTCGGAAGAAAAAAGAAAAAGAAATACTAAACGGACTCCAAAAATTCTGAAATAAATTTTCACGGGCTTCTAAAATCAAGCCGCACAAGGTGAACATTTATTTGGGCCCTAAATGCAATTTTGAAAAACGCACTTTTTTCCTAAATTCAAATAAAACACCGAAAAACTCTGAAATAAAATCTTATTTGATTTTATTATTAAATCCTTAATATTTCTTTATTTTGGGAAAGTCATTTTATTCCCTCTCTCATATGTTTGTAGTAGAAATAATTGATGATAAAATAAATAAAATCAAATGATCCTATTCTCAAAATTTGAGAGAACTCAAATATGAAAATAACGAAATCCCCAACTCTCTCTGTGGGTCATTGAGTTGCGTAGAATTTCTAGGATCAACCAAAATTCAAAATAAAATATGATATGCAGTGATGATCTAATGTATAACATTCCAAATTGAAAAGTTGGGATGTTACAGCTGGCTAGGGTGGCTAGCTCGGTGGAGAATGGATGATTGTTAGACAAGTGTCTAGAGTTGGCCATGTTCGCTTTGATGGTGTGATAGCTTCAGTGAAAAGCCCTGCCTGTTTGTCCGGTGTCGTCGACAATGACACCATTGGGAGCCCTTTTCCTCTTTGGAGGCGTCGATGTGGAGCCTTTGTCCCTGCCTCGCCTTGGTCTTGTGTCTTTGGGTTGGGCAACGACCGCGCTCTGGTGTCGTCCCATCCTTGGAGGCACTGCTCTTGAGATATCGATTTGCGTTGGTTCTTATGCATCGCCTTTCGTCATTATGACTGGTTTTAGCGTGCATGTGAAGACATTAAGCAGGAATCCAGATGATGGTTGTAGCCTAACCCGACAATGCACTTGGTTCATTAAAAGAAGAAAACATCAAGCATTAACATTTTATTTTCATATCCTTGTATATGCTTGGTGTAGTCACCCTAATGTTTGAGGTGTTGTTTTTTCTCCCTTTTATGAGTGATCATTGTAAACTGGTATTCCCATTGTGTTAGTTCTCTTTGTAAGTTGTTGGTTGTTGTAATGATAACTTTGTTAATTCAAAGTCGAGCTCGTTTCCTTAGGGTGTGTTTGGTAGCATTTCCAACCTAGCATGGTTATCTCCTCTGATACATGCCCGTTGTAGACATGCTAGGGACATGTATTTGTTGTTGTTTGATAGCGGTGTATGGCTGAGACATGCTAAGCTGAGACTATGTTTGGCAGTTTGCATCCGTTGTTTGGTAGCGGTGAATTTTTTTTTTGAAACATGAAAAAACTTTTTTGAAAATTTAAACATTTTTTGAAATTCTAAAGTTTTTTTAAAAAAATTACACAAATTTGAAAGTTTGATCTTTTTAAAAGCGTAAACAAAATTTGTAAATCTGAAATAATTTTAAAAATCATTTTTTAAAAAAATGTTACAAAATTTAAAATTCTGAACATTTTTTGAAAATCTTAACAATTTTTGAAAATTTGGACATTTTTCAAAAAATCAACAAATTTTGAAAATATAGACATTTTTTAAAAATTTTGAACAATTTTTGGTATTCTCAACATTTTATGAAAATTAAAATTATTTTTAGAAATTATGAACATTTTTCGAAACACATTGTCGCTCGCTTCGCTCATGCCTGCTTTCCAGTGAACAGCTGTTGGGGTGTTCTCTCTTCGTGCATGCTAAGAGGGTACTTGGGCTGAGCTCGTGCATGCTGAGGAGGCCCCGTGCAGACTAGCAAACACCCAAAAGTGGGTCGGGGAGGGAACTCTTGAGCTCATGCACCCTCCATGCACTCTACCAAATACACCCTTAGGGTGTGTTTGGTAGCCTGCGCGTAGGGTGCATGAGGCTAAAAGTTCCCTACCCGACCCACTTTCAGGTGTTTGGTAGGGTGTATGGGCCCTTCTGGGCATAGCCCATCTGATGCAAAAAAGGCCCCGAGCTATGCTTGCTGGAGCACCCACATACATGCGAGCTAGGCTCAGCGAGGCTCGGTTCGACCCCCGCAAGAATCTCCTCCAGACCCACTAGGATTGAATGACCTCTCTCCTAACCACCCCTCCCTAACCTAGCCGCCACCCCTCGCCCCCTCTCTCTCTCCCGCAAACTCCATGGTGACTGCCACCTGATCTGCATCCCCGCCGGCCCCCTTTGATCTTGTACCTCGCCGCCGTCACCGCCGCCCCGGTCAACCTCGCCACCGCCCTGGCCAATCTCGCCACCGCCCCAGTCAACCTCGCCGTCGCCCCGGTCTTCAAATTGCGGCCGCCCCACGTGAATCTCGCGGATGCCAGGAGAGGTAGCTACTCTACCTCCTTCTCCCTCTGTCCTCCTCACCCCTTCCTGGCTCGGCCTCTGCAAGCCGCTACTGCGTGACCAGGGACGAGCCGTTGCTGCGTGACCAGAGATGAGGCGTTCTTTTTTCTATAGAGAGCTCTTGTTCATATAGCCGTATATGGTTTAGACAAAAAATTGCTTCTCTGTTCCCTTAAGACACTCTTCATTGAGGACAATGGTTGAAAGGGCTTTTGCGCATACAAAAACCGTTGGAGGTTTGTCTACAATAAGCCATTCCATGGTTACAAGACCCAAGTGAAAGTGCAACTATGCCTGGGTGGTTTTGGTAATTCCTAACAACATATAGCTCATTGAACTGATGCTATTTCAAGATGATCATTTCAGAAAGTTCAATGATTGGTATGGCATGGAATAGGAATGTGGACCCCTCAAAATGCTAAGGACACATATTAGCTCAAGCGCAAGAATCTACATTTTCATTTTAGTGATCCAAGATCACATTGAGTCCATAGGAAAAGCCAATACTATTAAAAGGGTATGAGGTGTTGCTTAATGGCTTGCTTGCTCAAAATGCTTAGTGATATGCTCCAAAAGCCCTCAACCACTTTCTCATATCCACATGTGTCCCAAACCAAAAGTCACACTCGGCCCCACTGATTCTATCTATCCGGTGCCACCGAGTTCATTTGACATAGCCACTACCAAAAACCCTAGTCATTTCGGTCTCACCGATAGGGATCTCGGTCTCACCGAGATGGGATTGCAAACTCTCGGTTTCCCTTCGTAATGTTTTGGTCGAATGGAGATGAGCGATCGGTCCCACCGAATCCGCAATGCAAACTCTCTGTTTCCCTTTCATAACGTTTCGGTCTAACCGAAATGAGCGATTCGGTCCCACCGAGTTTGCCTGACCAACTCTCTGTTTGCCTATTACAAAAATCGGTCTCACTGAGTTTATGTGATCGGTCTCACCGAGATTACGTTATGCCCTAACCCTAATGAAATCGGTCCCACCGGGTTGACATGTCGGTCCCACCAAAATTCCTAACGTTCACAATTTTAACTAAATCGGTCTGACCAAGTTTTATGATTCGGTCCCACCGAGTTTGGTAAATTGTGTGTGACGGTTAGATTTTGTGTGGAGGCTATAAATACCCCTCCACCCACTCTTCATTCGTGGAGAGAGTCATTAGAACGTGCCTACACTTTCAGCATACATTTTCAGAGAGAGAACCACCTACTCATGTGTTGAGACCAAGATATTCCATTCCAACCACAAGAATCTTGATCTCTAGCCTTCCCCAAGTTGCTTTCCACTCAAATCATCTTTCTACCAAATCCAAATCTATGAGAGAGAGTTGAGTGTTGGGGAGACTAACATTTGAAGCACAAGAGCAAGGAGTTCATCATCAACACACCATTTATTACCTTTTGGAGAGTGGTGTCTCCTAGATTGGTTAGGTGTCACTTGGGAGCCTCCGATAAGATTGCGGAGTTGAACCAAGGAGTTTGTAAGGGCAAGGAGATCACCTACTTCGTGAAGATCTACCCTAGTGAGGCAAGTCCTTCGTGGGCGATGGCCATGGTGGGATAGACAAGGTTGCTTCTTCGTGGATCCTTCGTGGGTGGAGCCCTTCGTCGACTCGCACAGCCGTTACCCTTTGTGGGTTGAAGTCTCCATCAACGTGGATGTACGATAGCACCACCTATCGGAACCACGCCAAAAATATCCGTGTCTATATTGTGTTTGCTCCCTCCAAACTCCTCCCTTTACCTTCATGTCCAATGATTTACATTCCACTGCTACACTCTTAGAATTGCATGTGTAGGTTGATTGCTTGACTTGTGCTAAGTTGCTAAATTCTGCCAAGACTTAAAATTGGGAAAAGGCTAGATTTTTATTTGGTCAAGTAGTCTAATCACCCCCCTCTAGACATACTTTCGATCCTACAAGTGGTATCAGAGCTTTGGTCTCCATTTGCCTTGATTTCCATTGCTTTGGTGATCATAGCCTTGGTTTCACAACCTAGGAGAGTATGGCGTCTAGCGAGGGAAATTACCACCGTAGAGGTCCTTACTTTGATGGTACTAATTTTGCTAGTTGGAAGCATAAGATGAAAATGCATATTCTTGGACATAACCTCGCCGTTTGGGCTATTGTGTGTATTGGCTTGCAAGGTGAATTCTTTGATGGGAGAGAACCAAACCGTAAAGCTACCGAGGAGGAGTTGAAGATGCTGAAATACAATTCTCAAGCTTGCGATATCCTCTTCAACGGATTGTGCCCCGAAGAATTCAACAAAATCAGCCGTCTTGAGAATGCAAAGGAAATTTGGGATACTTTGATTGATATGCACGAAGGTACCGACTCCGTCAAGGAATCCAAATTGGATGTGCTTCAAAGTCAACTTGACAAGTTCAAAATGAAGGATGGTGAAGGTGTCGCTGAAATGTACTCTAGGCTTGCTCTCATCACAAATGAGATTGCCGGCTTCGGAAGTGAAGAGATGACCGATAGATTCATCATCAAGAAGATCCTAAGAGCCTTGGATGGAAAATATGGTACCGTGTGCACATTGATCCAAATGATGCCCAATTACAAAGATCTCAAGCCAACGGAAGTGATTGAAAGAATTGCTGCTCATGAGATGTCACTCAAGGACAAAGAAGAGCTTCAAAACAAGTCTAGTGGTGCTTACAAAGCCTCATGTGATGCTCCTACATCATCAAGTGAGAAACAAGCCTTCAATGAAGAATTGAGCTTAATGGTGAAGAATTTCAACAAGTTCTACAAGAGTAGAAGCAAAGAAAGAAGTTCCAAGTCAAGGTCCTACAATGACAAAAGATGTTTTAGTCATGAGCGAAATTGCTATAATTGTGGAAGACCCGGACACTACTCAAATGAGTGTACACCCCCTACAAAAGAAGAGAAGATTCACCCAAAAGGAGAAGTAGAAGAGAAGATTCACCTCCAAGAGAGAGAAGGAGTAGAGATGATCGTTATGAATGAAGAACCTCTCGTAGAAGCAAGGATTCAGAAAGGAAGGACAAGTCATCAAGGAGCTACACAAAACGAAGACATCAAGCTCATGTTGGTGAATGGGTATCTGGTTCCGACTTCAATAATCACTCCGAGAGAAGTTATCACTCCGACTCCGAATATACTCAAGATGAAGGTGTTGCCGGTCTAGCACTTGTGTCAACCAACTCCTACGATATATTTGACTCACCAAATGAAGGAATTGGAAGATGCTTCATGTCTAAAGGCACAAAGGTATCACACCCCGAGTATGTTGATTTCAATAGTGATGAAGATGATTTGCTAGGTGATGATTATTTACTTGTTGACAACTCTAGTGATGAAAACTATGATGAAATTGCTATTAATCATGCTAATCAAGATAAAACGAATGATGATGATAAGAAGGAGATTGAGCGTCTAACTAAAGAACTAAACACTCTTAAGTTAGCTCATGAAACTACCTTGGAACATCATCGAGAGCTTTTAAAGACTCATGAGAAGCTACGCTTTGAAAAGCTCAACCTTGAGCAAGAGCATGGGTTCTTAAAAGCAATCAATGATGATCTTCACAAGAAAAGTTCTTCTTACAATGCCAAGCATTTACTCTTGTCTACTTACATGCCACAAGTAAAGTCTAGCAACAAGAGTAAGAAATATTCTTATTCTAGTAGTAACAATAATCATGTTAAATCCAACATTGTTGCTTCTAGTAGTTCTCTTGATTCCACTAATGATTCTCTTAGCCAAGTTACACTTGAGCAATAAAATAGCTTATTGAAGGGAATTATAGAGAAAGGTCTTTACAAGAGCCTTGCTGGAAGTAAGCAGTTTGAGGAAATTATACGCAAGCAAGGAAGGCACCGAAAGAATCAAGGTGTTGGTTTTGAACGAAAGTTCAATGCCAATGGAGTTGAGTGGGAAGAACATCAATACCCCAAGACGAAGTTTGTTCCTCAATAAGAGAAGTATGATCCTACTTCTTTCCAAGGGATACAAGCTCAAGATGATCTTCCACCACAAGACCACATGAAAAAGGGCAAGGACAAGCTTCAAGAGGAGATTGATGCATTTGAAGAAGCTCCCAAGGCCTTGGTCAAGTGGGTTCCCAAGACTACAACAAGTTCCACTTCACCAAGTATGACTACAACTCCAAGGATTCTCATCAATATGATGTGGATCCCAAAGAAGAAGAACTAGAGAGTTCTTGAGGGTGACTCCGCCAACATACTTCACTCATATCATTTTGGCGAGGACAAGTGCAAACAACTTCCACATCTTGCACTAGTTCAAGGAGTCACAAACCCTCTTGTTGGTAAGACAAGGGACAAGGTAACCTAATGCTTTCATGGACATCATCTTGTGTGAACTTCATTCTATGTCCACGGATATCTTTGTTTGTTCCTTGTGGGACTAACCCATGTAGGTATTGAAAGTTCAACTCACTCCAATGGATTGCTCCAAATGATCTACATCAACTTTGAGCATCCATATCTTCAACAACTACATGAAGTCATCATCAACAAAATCCAAGGTTAGTTCATCCCTCTTAGGGGGATATCACATCTAGGGGGAGCTTTACTCTAAGAATTGAGATAAAGCAACTCTAATGGTGTGAACACAACAATGCTTTATGTAAAATTGGTAACCCCACTTGTGCTTAAACGATGAGTATGACCTATGATCAAATGTTCTCATTTGACTCCTAAGTTAATATACTCATATATAGATGACCTAGTCATCTCCAATTGCTTGATAGATGCTAGAGTGTTTGTGCATGCTTTGCCACATATTTCATTTGCCATTTTATTGTGAGAGCATGTTGATTGCATATTTACTCATTCGAGGACATCCATTTGTTGCTTTGATTGTTGGGTGCTTTTTCTTTTGCCAAATGGATGGACAAGAATGCTTAGGAACCTCCTCTAGCTATCTATGCTTTTCTTGTCTCAAATTCTATTCATGCTACATCACAAAGTTTGATCAAGTCAGATTCGAACACTCTGTGTGAGGAGCACTTAGAGATCCCGATTCGTCATAGACTTAAACTTCCAAAACCTCTCTGTGCATTTCGGTCCGACCGATCCATCCACTTCGGTCACACTGAGTTCACTGAGTTGATCTAGGTTTTCAATCTCGGTGCAACTGACTAGAACTTTTCGGTCACACTGAGTTGCAGTAACCGCTTGCGATTCTGCATCTCGGTGCCACCGAGTTGTTCCACTCAATCACACCGACAGTGTCAGGATATATATACCGACGGGTGAGATTTTGGAAATTTCTTCAAAACTCTTCATCCCGTGCGTGTCCTGCTCTGCCGCCTCAGGTCTCTGGACCGTCTTCTCGTCACCAGCGACCTCCCGCAGTTGGTTTCCATCACCGTCAGCGGATTTCAACGCCGCCGTTGCCACCGTAGCGAGCTCATCGCCGAACTAGGGTATGAGTTCGACCCCTTGTGCATTCCTTTTACCTCCGATTCTAAGCACAAGGTCAATGCCATGTTTCTTGCCACATTTGAGATCATCCTGTCTAGCAGAAAATTCCATAGTTTAGATTTGATTCGAAATTTAGGGTTAGGTTTCCGCCAAACTCATCTTGAACCGACCGAGTTGTGGAAATCGGTCTCACCGATTTGGCTTAGGCCATTGCACTTGCACTTTTCGGTCTGGCCGAAATTTGCAAATAGGTGTGACTGAGTTCAACTCTCAGTGAAACCCTAGCAATCTTGGAGTCACCGAACTGTGTCTCGGTCTGACCGATTTCACTAGTTTAGACTCTAAAAGTTGATTCGGTGTCACCGAGTTTAACAAATCGGTAGCTCCGAAATGCTTTATTTGGAAAACTAAAACTAAGTTTTTGACTCATTTGTTTTGCAAAACCTCTACACTTTGTGATGCTCATCCACTCTACCTCATCTATATCTATTCACAGGGTTTGCTGTCAGTCTGCTTTGCCAGAATGTCTGATCAAAGTGATAGCCAGAACAAGTCAGAAGAGCAAGTGAACATGAGTGAGGGCACTAGTCCCTCTAGCAGCTATGATGATGGCATCAGGAGCACTCCAAGAAATTTGCCCAAACCAGCTACTAGGTAGAGAAATAAGAGGAATTCTGACTCAGAGGATGAGGACTATGTGGCTGCTGAGGAGGAAGTGAGCTCCAAGAAGAAAGTGCTGAAGAAGGAATATGGAACTGCTGCTACAACAAAACCTGGTTTGCACAAGAAGGCACCTGCCAAGAGGATTCCCATGTCAAAAGCCAGAGCCTCTTGATACCTCTAAGTCAACTGAAGAGGCTGCTGGTGAAGGCAGGAAAAGGAAAGAGAGGGTCAAGAAGACCATTGCCAAAGTTATTGGAAGATCATCTATGATGAGAGATCCAGCTGAAGATGAAGAAGAGGAAGAGGATGATGCACCAGCATCCAAGTCTAAAAAGCTGATGGGGGATGCCATCAAGTCTGGGGCTTCCCCTTCCAAGCCCAAGACTGCCCCCAAAGCTTATGCTCAAGCTTCAGATACTTCAAATCCCAATAGGAGCACAAGAAATATTCCAGCCGCTGAGAAGAACAAGGCCCTAGTGCTTGAGATGGATGAATAATAAGATGCTGAAGCCCAAGTGCTTAGGAAGCTTAAACCAAAAACTCTAGATCATGATGACAGCCATCCAGTGGCAGAAGATATGAACATCAGAAAGGATGCAGGTCCCAGACTTTGGAGACAGTTTGATCCTTATGCTGTGAGGAGAAAGACTGTTGTGGACTACAGGTTCCATACCAAAGAGCAGCAAGATTTCTATGAAACCATATTGCTTGAGAAGAAGCCCATAGTTTGTGATATGAAGTGGGCTGATTGGGAGTACATCGATGAGAATGAGGATCATTTTCCAGGAGTGCATGAAAGTTTGAAGTCTTGTGGAGTAGATGACTTTGTGGGTCAGAAACTCACTAAATGGAATGATGAACTTATTATGCAATTCTACTCCATAGCATACTTCAATCCTGATGGAAGAATAGTTTGGATGTCTGAAGGTACAAGGTATCAATCTACTGTTGATGAGTGGGCCAAATTGATCGATGCCCCTAAAGAGCATGAAGATGACTTGGATGTCTATGCCAAGAAGAAGAAAGACCACAACTCAATGGCCAACATGTACAAGGAAATTCCAGACAAAGCTTTGGAAACTCATAAGCTTGGGTCTATTCACTATTTGTTTTCTGGATTAGCTACAATCAACACCATTCCGAGGCATACTTTGTTGCCAAAATAAGGAGATCACAAGATGATCAGAGGCCATTCTATAAACTTGCTGCAACTGTTTGATGTGCCCCAAAAGTTTAAGGTCATGAGCCTGATTGTGGAAACAATCAAGAGGACGACTGCAGATCAGAAGAGATCTTGTGGGTACACTCCACATATTCATGTGCTCATCAACTCCAAGATGGGCACATGCACATATCTTTTGGAGACGGAGCATCTACCCTTGAGACCAGATTTTGAGGATAACACTGTTGTCATGAATGAAAAAGATCCTACAAGTGTGCATGCACAAGAAAAGAGAGAGAAAGCAAAGGTTGAAAAGGCTGCAAAGATGCCAAGTTTTTCAAAATCAAGAGAGCTTGGAGATGATAATTGAGACAAAGTTCTAGGGCCTTGATCTTAAAGTGACTGAGATGCAGACAACTGTTGAGCAGCTCTAAGAAGAAGCTGGGGAGAGGAAAGGGCGGGCTACCACAGATACCTTTCAGAGAGTGCCCAGAGGTCAGAGGTCTGTTGCAGTGCCTTGCTACCTCTTGAGCTTGCGTTGGATTTCCCCGAAGAGGAAGGGATGATGCAGCAGAGTAGCGTAAGTATTTCCCTCAGTTTTTGAGAACCAAGGTATCAATCCAGTAGGAGGCCACGCTCAAGTCCCTCGTACCTGCACAAAACGATAGCTACTCGCAACCAACGCGATTAGGGGTTGTCAATCCCTTCACGGTCACTTGCGAGAGTGAGATCTGATAGATATAATATTTTTGGTATTTTTGGTATAGAGATGCAAAGTGAAAAGTAAAAGGCAAAGTAAAAAACAAAACAAGATTAAAGTGATGGAGATTGATATGATGAGAATAGACCCGGGGGCCATAGGTTTCACTAGTGGCTTCTCTCAAGAGCATAATTATTCTACGATGGGTGAACAAATTACTGTTGAGCAATTGACAGAATTGAGCATAGTTATGAGAATATCTAGGCATGATCATGTATATAGGCATCACGTCCGTGACAAGTAGACCGAAACGATTTTGCATCTACTACTACTACTCCACTCATCGACCGCTATCCAGCATGCATCTAGAGTATTAAGTTAAAAACAGATTAATGCCTTAAGCATGATGACATGATGTAGAGAGATAAATTCATGCAATATGGAATAAACCCCATCTTGTTATCCTCGATGGCAACGATGCAATACGTGCCTTGTTGCCCCTTCTGTCACTGGGAAAGGACACAGCAAGATCAAACCCAAAGCTAAGCACTTCTCCCATGGCAAGAACTACCAATCTAGTTGGCCAAACCAAACGGATAATTCGAAGAGACTTGCAAAGATAATCAATCATACATAAAAGAATTCAGAGAAGATTCAAATATTATTCATAGATAGACTTGATCATAAACCCACAATTCATCAGTCTCAACAAACGCACCATAAAAAGAAGATTACATCGAATAGATCTCCACAAGAGAGGGGGGGAACTTTGTATTGAGATCCAAAAAGAGAGAAGAAGCCATCTAGCTACTAACTATGGACCCGAAGGTCTGAGGTAAACTACTCACACTTCATCGGAGAGGCTATGATGATGTAGAAGCCCTCCGTGATGACGGCCCTCTCTGACGGAGTTCCGGAACAGGTCCCAAGATGGGATCTCGTGGATACAGAAAGTTGCGGCGGTGGAATTAGGTTTTTGGCTCCTCATCCGATCGTTTGGGGGTACGTAGGTATATATAGGAGGAAGGAATACGTCAGTGGAGCACCGAGGGGCCCACGAGGTAGGGGGGCGCGCCCTAGGGGGGGCGCGCCCCCACCCTCGTGACCGCCTCTCTAATGCCTTGGCGTAGGGTCCAAGTCTCCTGGATCACGTTCGGTGACAAAATCACGTTCCTGAAGGTTTCATTCCATTTGGACTCCGTTTGATATTCCGTTTCTTCGAAACACTGAAATAGGCAAAAAAACAGCAATTCTGGGCTGGGCCTCCGGTTAATAGGTAGTCCCAAAAATAATATAAAAGTGGAAAATAAAGCCCAATATAGTCCAAAACAGTAGATAATATAGCATGGAGCAATCAAAAATTATAGATACGTTGGAGACGTATCAGGCATCCCCAAGCTTAATTCCTGCTCGTCCTCGAGTAGGTAAATGATAAAACGAGAATTTTTCATGCGGAGTGCTACTTGGCATAATTTCAATGCAAATCTTCTTAATTGTGATATAAATATTCAAATTCGAAAGATTAAAGACAAAAGTTTATATTGACATAAAAATAATAATACTTCAAGCATACTAACAAAGCAATTATGTCTTCTCAAAATAACATGGCCAAAGAAAGTTATCCCTACAAAATCATATAGTCTGGCTATGCTCTATCTTCACCACACAAAGTATTTAAATCATGCACAACCCCGATGACAAGCCAAGCAATTGTTTCATACTCTAACTTTTTCAAAACTTTTTCAATCTTCACGCAATACATGAGCGTGAGCCATGGATATAGCACTATAGGTGGAATAGAATGGTGGTTGTGGAGAAGAAAAAAAGGAGAAGATAGTCTCACATCAACTAGGCCTATCAACGGGCTATGGAGATGCCCATCAATAGATATCAATGTGAGTGAGTAGGGATTGCCATGCAACGGATGCACTAGAGCTATAAGTATATGAAAGCTCATCAAAAGAAACTAAGTGGGTGTGCATCCAACTTTCTTGCTCATGAAGACCTAGGGCAATTTGAGGAAGCCCATCATTGGAATATACAAGCCAAGTTCTATAATGTAAAATTCCCACTAGTATATGAAAGTGATAACATGAGAGACTCTCTATTATGAAGATCATGGTGCTACTTTGAAGCACAAGTGTGGTAAAAGGATAGTAACATTGTCCCTTCTCTCTTTTTCTCTCATTTTTTATTTGGGCCTTTTTTTTCTTTTTTTATGGCCTCTTTTCTTTCTCTTTTTTTGGGGGCTTCTTTGGCCTCTTTTATTTATTTTTTGTCCAGAGTCTCATCCCGACTTGTGGGGGAATCATAGTCTCCATCATCCTTTCCTCACTGGTACAATGCTCTAATAATGATGATCATCACACTTTTATTTTTCTTACAACTCAACAATTACAACTCGATACTTAGAACAAAATATGACTCTATATGAATGCCTCCGGCGGTGTACCGGGATATGCAATATGACAATGATGGAGTGTGTCATAATAAACGGAACGGTGGAAAGTTGAATGGCAATATATCTCGGAATGGCTATGGAAATTCCATAATAGGTAGGTATGGTGGCTTTTTTGAGGAAGGTATATGGTAGGTGTATGATACCGGCGAAAAGTGCGCGGCATTAGAGAGGCTAGCAAAGGTGGAAGGGTGAGAGTGCGTATAATCCATGGACTCAACATTAGTCATAAAGAACTCATATACTTATTGCAAAAATCTAGAAGTTATCAAAGCAAAGTATTAGGCGCATGCTCCTAGGGGGATAGATTGGTAGGAAAAGACCATCGCTCGTCCCCGACCGCCACTCATAAGGAAGACAATCAATAAATAAATCATGCTCCGATTTCATCACATAACGGTTCACCATATGTGCATGCTACGGGAATCACAAACTTTAACACAAGTATTATTTAAATTCACAACTACTCAACTAGCATGACTTTAATATTATCACCTCCATATCTCAAAACAATTATCATGCTTCAATCTTTTCTTAGTATTCAACACACTCAAAAGAAAGTTTCACAAATCTTGAATACCAAGCATATTATTATTAAGCAAATTACCATGCTATTAAGAAACTCTCAAAATAATTTAAGTGAAGCATGAGATATCAATAGTTTCTTTAAAACAAATCCACCACCGTGCTCTAAAAGATCTAAGTGAAGCACATAGAGCAAAATTATAACGCTCAAAAGATATAAGTGAAGCACATAGAGCAAAACTACATAGCTCAAAAGATATAAGTGAAGCACATAGAGTATTCTATCAAATTTTAATTCATGTATGGCTCTATCAAAAGGTGTGTACAGCAAGAATGATTGTGGCATACTAAAACACAAAGACAAAAATAATACAAGACGCTCCAAGCAAAACACATATCATGTTGGTGAATAAAAATATAGCTCCAAGTAAATTACCGATGGAAGTGGACGAAAGAGGGGATGCCTTCCGGGGCATCCCCAAGCTTTGACTTTTTGGTGTCCTTGGATTATCTTGGGGGTGCCATGGGCATCCCCAAGCTTAGGCTCTTGCCACTCCTTGTTCCATAATCCATCAAAAGAATTCACCCAAAACTTGAAAACTTCACAACACAAAACTTGAAATAGAAAACTCGTGAGCTCCGTTAGCGAAAGAAAACAAAAAACCACTTCAAGGTACTGTAATGACCTCACTATTTATTTATATTGGTGTCAAACCTACTGTATTCCAATTTCTCTATGGATTATAAACTATTTTACTAACCATGGATTCATCAAAATAAGCAAACAACACACGAAAAACAGAATCTGTCAAAAACAGAACAGTCTGTAGTAATCTGTAGCTAGCGCAATATCTGGAACCCCAAAAATTCTAAAATAAATTGATGTACGTGAGGAATTTATCTATTAATAATCTTCAAAAATAATTAACTAAATAGCACTCTTCAAATAAAAATGACAGCAGTTCTCGTGAGCGCTAAAGTTTCTATTTTTTATAGCAAGTTCAACAAGACTTTCCCCAAGTCTTCCCAATGGTTCTACTTGGCACAAACACTAATTAAACACAAAAAACACAACCAAAACAGATGCTAAATAATTTATTTATTACTAAACAGGAGCAAAAAGCAAGGAATAAAAATAAAATTGGGTTGCCTCCCAACAAGCGCTATCGTTTAACGCCCCTAGCTAGGCATAAAAGCGAGGATAGATCTAGGTATTGCCATCTTTGGTAGGCAATTCATAAGTGGCTCTCATGATAGTTTCATATGGAAATTTTATTTTTTTTCTTGGAAAGTGTCCCATTCCCTTTTTAATGGAAATTGAAATCTAATATTCCCTTCCTTCGTATCAATAATCGCACCAACCATTCTAAGGAAAGGTCTACCAAGAATAATAGGGCAAGAAGGATTGCGATCTATATCAAGAACAATGAAATCTACGGGCACATAATTTTTATTTGCAACAATAAGAACATCATTAATCCTTCCCATAGGTTTCTTAATAGTAGAATTCGCAAGATGCAAGTTTAGAGAGCAATCATCAAAATTACGGAAATCTAGCAAATCACACAAAGTCTTGGGAATAGTAGAGACACTAGCACCCAAATCACACAAAGCATAAAACTCATGATCTTTAATTTTAATTTTAATAGTTGGTTCCCACTCATCATAGAGTTTTCCAGGGATAGAAACTTTCAACTCAAGTTTTTCTTCATAAGATTGCATCAAGGCATCAACAATATGTTCGGTAAAGGCTTTATTTTGACTATAAGCATGTGGAGAATTTAGCACGGATTGCAACAAGGAAATACAATCAATTAAAGAGCAACTTTCATAATTAAATTCCTTGAAATCCAATATAGTGGGTTTAGCAACATCTAGATTTTTATTTCTTTCAATCCCACTTTCATCAATTTCATCATAAAGATCTAAATACTCCGAATTTTTAGAACGCCTTCTAGGTAAAGGAAGATCATATTCAGTTTCATCAAGATTCATATTGCAAAACAAATATTTAATAGGAAACACATCAATAACTTTTAGATCTTCATCTTGATTTTTATAGGAATTAGAAGAACACGCTTTAATAAAGGCATCTTTCGAAGCACGCATCCTAGCGGTTCTTTCCTTGCACTCATCAATGGAAATTCTCATGGCTTTGAGAGACTCATTAATATCATGCTTAGGAGGAAAAGATCTAAGCTTTAAAGAATCAATCTCAAGAGAAATTATATCAACGTTCCTAGCCAAATCATCAACTTTAAGCAATTTCTCTTCAAGCAAAGCATTAAAATTCTTTTGTGAATTCATAAACTCTTTAACACTATTCTCAAATTCAGAGGGCATCTTATTATAATTTCCATAAGAGTTTTTGTAAGAATTCCCATAATTATTAGAAGGATTACTAGGATCTGGCCTAGGATTATAATTCCCTCTATAAGCGTTGTTACCAAAATTATTCCTACCAACAAAATTCACCTCCATAGATTCATTGTTATTCTCAATCAAAGTAGACAAAGGCATATCATTAGGATCAGAAGAAACACTCTTGGTAGCAAATAATTTCATAAGTTCATCCATCTTTCCACTCAAAACATTGATTTCTTCTATCGCATGCACTTTTTTATTAGAAGATCTTTCAGTATGCCATTGAGAATAATTAACCATAATATTATCTAGGAGTTTAGTAGCATCTCCTAAAGTGATTTCCATAAAAGTGCCTCCCGCGGCCGAATCTAAAAGATTTCTAGAAGCAAAATTCAATCCGGCATAAAAATTTTGTATAATCATCCACAAATTCAAACCATGAGTAGGGAAATTACGTATCATTAATTTCATTCTCTCCCAAGCTTGTGCAACATGTTCATGATCAAGTTGCTTAAAGTTCATAATATCGTTTCTAAGAGAGATGATCTTAGCGGGAGGGAAATACTTAGAGATAAAAGCATCTTTGCACTTGTTCCAAGAATTAATACTATTTTTAGGCAAAGACAAAAACCAAGCTTTAGCACGATCTCTAAGCGAAAAAGGGAATAACTTCAATTTAACGACATCATTATCGACATCTTTTTCTTTTGCATATCACATAAATCAACGAAGCTATTCAGATGAGTAGTGGCATCTTCACTAGGAAGGCCGGCGAATTGATCTTTCATAACAAGATTCAACAAAGCAGTATTGATTTCACAAGATTCAGTATTGGCAAGAGGAGCAATCGGAGTGCTAAGGAAATCATTATTATTGGTATTGGTGAAGTCACACAATTTGGTAGTATCTTGAGCCATCGCGACAAACAAGCAATCCAACACACGAGCAAACAAAAAGGCAAGCGGAAAAAAGAGAGGCGGGATAGAGAGAGAGGGCGAATAAAACGGCAAGGGTGAAGTGGGGGAGAGGAAAATGAGAGGCAAATGGCAAATAATGTAATGCGAGAGATAGGGATTGTGATGGGTACTTGGTATGTTGACTTTTTGCGTAGACTCCCCGGCAACGGCGCCAGAAATCCTTCTTGCTACCTCTTGAGCTTGCGTTGGATTTCCCCAGAGAGGAAGGGATGATGCAGCAGAGTAGCGTAAGTATTTCCCTCAGTTTTTGAGAACCAAGGTATCAATCCAGTAGGAGGCCACGCTCAAGTCCCTCCTACCTGCACAAAACAATAGCTACTCGCAACCAACACGATTAGGGGTTGTCAATCCCTTCACGGTCACTTACGAGAGTGAGATCTGATAGATATAATATTTTTTGGTATTTTGGTATAAAGATGCAAAGTGAAAAGTAAAAGTCAAAGTAAAAAGCAAAACAATATTAAAGTGATGGAGATTGATATGATGAGAATAGACCCGAGGGCCATAGGTTTCACTAGTGGCTTCTCTCAAGAGCATAAGTATTCTACGGTGGGTGAACAAATTAATGTTGAGCAATTGACAGAATTGAGCATAGTTATGAGAATATCTAGGCATGATCATGTATATAGGCATCACGTCCGTGACAAGTAGACCGAAACGATTCTGCATCTACTACTATTACTCCACTCATCGACCGCTATCCAGCATGCATCTAGAGTATTAAGTTAAAAATAGAGTAACGCCTTAAGCAAGATGACATGATGTAGAGACATAAATTCATGCAATATGAAATAAACCCCATCTTGTTATCCTCGATGGCAACGATGCAATACGTGCCTTGATACCCCTTCTGTCACTGGGAAAGGACACCGCAAGATCGAACCCAAAGCTAAGCACTTCTCCCATGGCAAGAACTACCAATCTAGTTGGCCAAACCAAACGGATAATTCGAAGAGACTTGCAAAGATAACCAATCATACATAAAAGAATTCAGAGAAGATTCAAATATTATTCATAGATAGACTTGATCATAAACCCACAATTCATCGGTCTCAACAAACGCACCGCAAAAAGAAGATTACATCGAATAGATCTCCACAAGAGAGGGGGAGAACTTTGTATTGAGATCCAAAAAAGAGAGAAGAAGCCATCTAGCTACTAACTATGGACCCGAAGGTCTGAGGTAAACTACTCACACTTCATCGGAGAGGCTATGATGATGTAGAAGCCCTCCGTGATGACGGCCCTCTCCGGCGGAGCTCCGGAACAGGTCCCAAGATGGGATCTCGTGGATACAGAAAGTTGCGGCGGTGGAATTAGGTTTTTGGCTCCTCATCCGATCGTTTGGGGGTACGTAGGTATATATAGGAGGAATGGGTACATCGGTGGAGCACCGAGGGGCCCACGAGGCAGGGGCGTGCCCTAGGGGGGCGCCCCCCACCCTCGTGACCGCCTCTCTGATGCCTTGGCGTAGGGTCCAAGTCTCCGGGATCACGTTCGGTGAGAAAATCACGTTCCTGAAGGTTTCATTCCGTTTGGACTCCGTTTGATATCCCGTTTCTTCAAAACACTGAAATAGGCAAAAAAACAGCAATTCTGGGTTGGGCCTCTGGTTAATAGGTTAGTCCCAAAAATAATATAAAAGTGGAAAATAAATCCCAATATAGTCCAAAACAGTAGATAATATAGCATGGAGCAATCAAAAATTATAGATACGTTGGAGACGTATCATGCCCATGGCTCACACTAGAGCTACCACATCAGTATCACAGCTTCAGTGCCACCTCCAGTTGCCACTCCACCAGCTCCAAAAACTTCTACAAATGCTTTCGTCCTTGGAGTCCTCTCAACACCACCTCCAGAAGAGTAAGCCTAGAGAGACGCATAGCACTATGCATTTCAAACTTTTTGGTAACTTGTTGCCAAAGGGGGAGAAATGTATAGATCATATGCTTCGAGAGAGAGTGTTTTTGCTTCTTTTGTCTCTTTTGTTATTTGGTTGATACTCTTGTGTGTGCTTGTTTGATACTTTATGTCTATGTGTGTAAGATACTTGTATGATCATGTGTTTGATCATATTCTACCTTAATGCTTACTTGGATGATGTTATCTTTTATATCTCTTGTATGATCATTCACTTTGCTTGGTGATGAGTGCATGTTTTTACTTTCTATCATTTTGAGCGCTCCACCAAGATGTATGTGACATGGAAGAGTAACCCATGATCCTAATTGATCATGCATTTGCATTCAAAAGCAAATTTTTAATAACGCACAAATTTAGGGGGAGCTCTTGCTTATCACATACTTCTCAAAGCGACGATGCATTTAAATCTTATTATCTTTTGTCAAAGCTTTGATCTATATGTTGTCATCAATTACCAAAAAGGGGGAGATTGAAAGTGCAACTATCCATGGGTGGTTTTGGTAATTCCTAACAACATATAGCTCATTGAACTAATGCTATTTCAAGATGATCATTTCAGAAAGTTTAATGATTGGCATGGCATGGACTAGGAATGTGGACCCCTCAAAATGCTAAGGACACATATTGGCTCAAGCTCAAGAATCTACATTTTCATTTTAGTGATCCAAGATCACATTAAGTCCATAGGAAAAGCCAATACTATTAAAAGGGGATGAGGTGTTGCTTAATGGCTTGTTTGCTCAAAATGCTTAGTGATATGCTCCAAAAGCTTTCAACCACTTTCTCATATCCACATATATCCCAAACCAAAATTCAAACTCGGCCCCATCGATTCTATCTATCCGGCGCCACCGAGTTCATTTGACATAGCCACTGCCAGAAACCTTAGTCATTTCGGTCTCACCGAGATGGGATTGCAAGCTCTCGGTTTCCCTTCGTAATGTTTCGGTCCAACCAAGATGAGTGATCGGTCCCACCGAGTTCGCAATGCAAACTCTCTGTTTCCCTTTCGTAACGTTTCGGCTAACCGAAATGAGCGATTCGGTCCCATCAAGTTTGCCTGACCAACTCTCTATTTTCCTATTACAGAAATCGGTCTCACCGAGTTTATGTGATCGGTCTCACCGAGATTACGTTATGCCCTAACCCTAATGAAATTGGTCCCACCGGGTTGACATGTCGATCCCACTGAAATTCCTAACGTTCACATTTTGAACTAAATCGGTCTAACCGAGTTTTATGATTCGGTCCCATCGAGTTTGGTAAATTGTGTGTAACGGTTAGATTTAATGTGGAGGCTATAAATACCCCTCCACCCACTCTTCATTCATGGAGAGAGCCATCAGAACGTGCCCACACTTCTAGCATACATTTTCTAAGAGAGAACCACCTACTCATGTGTTGAGACCAAGATATTCCATTCCAGGCACAAGAATCTTGATCTCTAGCCTTCCCCAAGTTGCTTTCCACTCAAATCATCTTTCTACCAAATCCAAATCTATGAAAGAGCAAGGAGTTCATTATCAACACACCATTTATTACGTTTTGGAGAGTGGTGTCTCCTAAATTGGTTAGGTGTCACTTGGGAGCCTCCGACAAGATTGTGGATTTGAACCAAGGAGTTTGCAAGGGCAAGGAGATCACCTACTTCGTGAAGATCTACCCTAGTGTAAGTGCATCTAGTACCCCTTAGTGATTTTGGTGTATTGAAGACTTATAGGTTAAGGGACTAATGCGTGTGTGAGTGTACACAGGTCTATAAGTCTATGAGGAGTTTGATATTTACAGGAAAAGTCGGCCCCTAAAAATGAATATCTTTGACTGAAGATTTTGGTATTTCTGAAGACTTTCATGAAGACTTTGAAAGTGAAGAAATTGGTGTGTCCGTGAAGACTTGATATTCATGCGAGAAATATGAAGCTTGAAGACTTTCGTTTTCATAGTTTTGTTTTTCTCTTTCTTGAGTCATAGGAAACACCGTACTGTTAAAGGGGGTCGAGGAAATACTAAGGAAAAATTTCCATGTGATGCTCAACTCAAAATCCTACACCTACCAATCCCTTCGAGTGAAGCCATTGGAAATCTCATACGGTTCACTCAATTTCTTCAGTGACAGAGACGAAGTTCTTCTGGTCTCTGAGGAATTTGTCCTGACTGAGGAGTTAGGAATTCGCCAGTGCGGATTGCCTACACAGTGAGGAATATGATAGCCCTGAGGATTTTGCTACTCAAAATTCCGACTGTTGCTGTGCTATGCGCCAGCTGTTCCAAAATATCTATCCACCTAACGGTCATATCATTGAAGGGCATTTATGTCTTATCATGTCGGGCTGCTCCCTAGGCTATAAATAGCCGCCCCCTACAACCACTAGCTGGTTGGCTGCTCCGAGAGAAACTGACACTTGTCATTTGAGAGCAACCCATCCTCCGAGGACTTTGAGCGAAAATCATCAAGTGAGGAAAAACCAAAAACCCAAACCCAAACACCTACAAACCCCAAGTGATTGAGCATCACTGAAGAGATTGATCCTGAGTGGATCCGACGCTTGTTACCTTTGAAGACTGTGCTTCTTCCAGACAGTTAGGCGTCATGGTCTAGAGCATCCAAGAGGAATTGTGGATCACCGAGTGACCAAGTTTGTGAAGGTTTGGAAGTCGCCTGGAGACTTACCACGAGTGATTGGACGAGGTCTATGTGACCTTAGTTCAAGGAGAATACGGTGAGGACTGGGTGTCTTGGACTAAGTGTCCTTGACTGGGTGTCCGGGACTGTGTGTCCTCGAGTTTAAATACTCAGCCGCTCCAACCAGACGTACAACTGAGACAGCAGTTGGAACTGGTCTACCAAATCATTGTATTCACCGAGCTTACTGGTTCTATTTCCTCAACTCTTTCATTTCCTCATAACTATGTTGTATGTTTGTTCATATCTGTGTTTGAAGACTCTGACTGAAGACTTTCTCAATTTCCTCAGTTCAGTTTCTTCAGTCTGTTTGTCTTCATCCTATGTTATCATGTGATTACGCTTTCTGTACTCTGTGCCTGTCTTCATTTCATCATGATGAATATGCTTGTATTCTGTTATGTTTATCTTTGAGTACTTATTCCGCTGCTAGTAGTTCTTCGCTAAGGAATTTCCTCACCGGCAAATTCCTCAGTGAAGAATTTCATAAAAATTGCCTATTCACCCCCCCTCTAGTCGATATAACGCACTTTCAATTGGTATCAGAGCAAGGTACTCCCTTGTTCTGTGTGATTTTGGTTTAACCGCCTGGAGTTTTAGTTATGTCGACCGCAGGTATGATCAAGGTCTCTGCTGGGTGTCCTACCTTCGATGGGACGGACTACCCCTACTGGAAGAATAAGATGCGGATGCATCTTGAAGCAATTGATAACGATCTCTGGTATGTTGTGGAAAATGGTGTTCCCTCAGTCACACTTTCTCTGAATGTTGCCGATGTGAAGAGATTCAAGCAACTCGACTCTCAAGCGAAGAATATCATATGTGGCCATCTGAGCAAAGGACAGTATGGCAGAGTGAGTGCTTTGGAAACAGCGAAGCTTATCTGGGACAGGTTGTCCAAAGTGAATGAAGGAGTCTCGACTCAGCGTGACTCTCGAGTTGATGTTCTTCGCAATCTCTTCAACCGCTTAAAAGACTCAACAATGAAAATGTTCAACAAACCTTTGATCGCCTCACTGACATCTCAAATGAGCTTCAAGCACTTGGTGCCACTGACATCACCGACCATGAGGTGGTGAAGAAATTGCTGAGATCGCTTGATTCCTTATTTGACACTCTGGCATTGATGATACAAGAACGTGATGATTACAAGTCACTTGATCCCGCTGATATTCTCGAGAGGCTAAATACTCATGACTTCCAACTTGCTGAAAAGAGAGATCTCTATGGTTCAAGCTATGGCAGAACACGTGCACTGAAGGCCAAGGCAGTATCTGAGTCCGAAGATGAAGACTCTAGTAGCAGACTTGGTGATCCTGAAGAAGTGAGCCATGATCTGGCTCTGCTCGTGAAGAAGTTCCAAAAGTTCTCAAGACGTGGTCGCCTTGGAAGATCCTCAAGGAGCAATGATTCCTCATCCAGTGACTACAAGAAGAGACTCTATCACAAGTGCAAGAAACCTGGACATTTCATTCAAGATTGTCCTTAGTGGGAAAAGGAATCAAAGAAGAAGAAATACAAGGATTACAGTTCTGATGATGCAAAGAAAAAGAAGAAATCCACAAAATCCTCAAAGCCTTCATATCACAAAAAGAGCAGCTCCAAGAAGGCCAGGGCATTCATTGGCAAGGAAATGGACTCTGAGGCTGAATCTGAAGAAAATGAGGAAGAGGAGTCATCTGAGGAGTCTGAATCCGGAGTGGCAAGCCTAGCTCTCGCTACTGCATTCGTCAGCAAGTCTATCTTCAACACTGAAGAAAATGACCTCACCAACAAGGCTGACAAAGGCGATGATGACTACGCTCCCACCTATTGCTTCATGGCAAAGGGTGCCAAGGTACTCAAATATACCTCCTCTGAATCAAGTGAGAATGAATCTGATGAAAACCTTAAGCCCAACTATTCTAAACTTGCTAAGATAGCTATAAAACAACAAAGGGCTTTAGAAAAGGTTCAAAACATGCTAAATAAAAGTGATGATATGTTGGGTGAAGAAATGGATTGCACTGAAACTTTGACTGAAAATCTTCAGAGACTTCAGTCAAGCTTGACAAACTTCAAAGTCATCATAACACTCTCTTATCGGATCATGAGAAGCTTTCTTATGAATTTCTTCAAAGAAAGCAAGACCTTGAGAAGCTAAGAGTGAGTTATGAAGATCTTCAGAAGGATCGCGATTCATTACTTGCTCAACAAATCAGCGCATCTTAGGAAGAATTTGTTCCTCCATGCTTGAAGTGCATTGAACGTGAATCTGCTAATTCTTCACCTGAATGTTCAAATGCTGCTAATGTTTCAAATTCTTCACATGCCTCTGCTATCACTAATTCCTCATCTGAGGACATTGCTAGTATCACTGACGATGTAGGGCTGAAGGAATTGTACACGACAGGCATGTACACAAGCCTCAAAGGGCATCAGGCTCTTTGTGATGTGCTTAAAAAGCAGATCCTCAACAGGAACCCTAGGAAAGAGGGTATCTCCTTTGAGAGGAAACTCAATGCTGATGGTACATATTGGAAGGCTGAGCAGTACCCCAAAACTACATGGGTTGCTGCAAAGGGACCTCTAGTTGATCCATCTAACTTATCTGGATTTGCATGTGAATCTCCTCATTCTGATGATGAGTCAATTGACTCCAACTATAAGCTATTCAAAAATCAGAATGGTGAAGTATTTGCTAGATATATTGGCACTAACTGCAGGAACGGCTCCCCTATGAAGAAAATCTGGGTTCCCAAAAGATGTCTTGATAATCTTCAGGTGAATGTCATCATGACGCCACCTGTGAAGAATAGGAACCCCAGATCAAATTCCTCATATGGATCAAAGTCCTCATATGAACATCATCGTGCTAACCCGTCTGTTTCACAGGGAAGATCTAAGGATTATGGATATGTGCATTATTCTTCAAATCATTATGTCCATAAGTCCTCGAAGAATTTCTCTGCATACTCTTATGCTTACTCTAACCCCTCTTATGTGAAACGAAATGGGCTGGCTTCTATGCCATCCTTTTCGTATGGAGCTCGCAGAATGATGAACTCTTTGCCACCCCTTCAGATGTGGGTGGTGAAGAAAAAGAACTAATCTCTTCTGCAGGGTCAGGTCTCCAGACGCACATAATCGTCTGAAGAATTTGCTGGAGACCTGAGCATGCCTGATAGGACTCAGGCTAACCATGAAGAAATGAACTTTCATTTCTCACGTCCTCATATTGCTTTATCAGTTCTTTTACTTGATGAAATTGATCTGATGAATTGATGTCATATTCTTCACTGATGAAGTATATGAGTTTGTAAGCTGCACTAATTCATCTGCAGGATGATCAACCCAAAGCCACTGAGTGGGTCCTCGATAATGGATGTACAAACCACATGACTGGTGACAAGAATATATTGATGGATGCTCCATTATCTTTGTCGCATCTGAAGCATATCATCTTTGCTGACAAGGCAAAAGTCAGGTATTGGGTCTAGGTAAGGTTGCGATTACAAAGGATCGACACATGGACAAAGTCATGCTTGTTGAGTCCTTAGGATACAACCTTATGTCTGTCTCAATGCTTTGTGATCTTGATATGGTTGTTGTCTTCGGCAAGTACCGTTGTGTTGTGGTTATGGAAGCTGACAATTCCAAAGTCTTCGAAGGCTTTAGGAGAGGAGACCTGTATATTGTTGATTTCTCTACAGGACCACAACCAGCCATGTGCTTACTTGCAAAAGCTTCAGAAGGCTGGCTCTGGCATCGACGACTTGGTCATGCAGGCATGAGGAATTTGCACACGCTTGCAAAGAAGAAGCATGTCATTGGCATCGAGAATGTCAAATTCCTCAAGGATCACCTATGCGGAGCCTGTGAAGCTGGGAAGATGACCAAGGCCAAGCATCCAGCAAAGACTATCATGACCACCACTCGCCCATTTGAATTGCTTCACATGGATCTCTTTGGTCCTAATCATTATTCTGCTATTTCAAATGAAGCATCTCAATATGGCTTTGTTATTGTTGATGATTATTCTCGTTACACATGGGCACACCTTGTTACTTACAAACATGAAGTGCAGGAAGTCTTCAAATGATTTTCCTCGAGGGCTTCAACCAACTTTGGTGTGAAGATCAAGCACATCAGAAGTGACAATGGCACTGAGTTCAAGAATTCTGGTCTCGATGACTATCTTGATGAACTTGGTATCACTCATGAGTTATCTGCTCCTTACACTCCTCAGCAGAATGGCGTCGTGGAGCGCAAGAACAGGACTCTTGCTGAGATGGCTCGCACTATGCTTGATGAATACAAAATGCCTCGTCGTTTCTGGACTGAGGCAATTGATACTGTGTGCCACATCATCAACAGAGTATATCTTCACAAATTCTTCAAAAAGACTGCCTATGAACTCCTCACTGATAAGAAACCCAATGTAAGTTATTTCAAAGTCTTCGGTGCTAAATGTTGGATTAGAGATCCTCGTCACAACTCAAAATTTGCACCGAAAGCACATGAAGGGTTTATGCTTGGTTACGGAAAGGACCCGGACACCTACAGAGTCTTCAACAACGTTCTTCACAAAGTTGTTAAAACTGTAGATGTGCGGTTTGATGAAACTAATGTCTTGCAAAGAGAGCACCTACCTACTGTGATAGATGAACCATCACCCGAGGAAACTATCAAGTTCAAGGCTACTGAGGATGTCATTCCTACTGAAGAATCTGCTGAAGAATTCATTCTAGAACATGAAGAACGTCGAGCTAATGCACCTGAAGAAAATGCTGAAGAAAATGGTGCTGAAGAAAATGCTGATCAAACTCTTCAATGACAACCAGCCCATCCTCGCATTGCAAAAGAAGTGCAAGTTGAAAAGATCATCAATGACATCAAAGTGCCAGGTCCTCTCACACGCTCAAAAGCTTCACATTTGGCTAAGTTTTGTGGGCAGTATGCTTTTGTCTCTATTACAGAGCCCACTAAGATAGATGAAGCATTTCTAGAGCCTGAGTGGATTCAGGCTATGCAAGAAGAATTACATCAGTTCAAGCTCAACAATGTCTGGGAACTGGTCAAATGTCCAGATCCTCGCAAGCACAATATCATCGGCACAAAGTGGATCTACCGCAACAAGCAAGATGAAAATGGCCTTGTGGTGAGGAATAAGGCACGGCTTGTAGCTCAAGGCTACACACAGGTTGAAGGAATTGATTTCAATGAAACTTTTGCACCTGTTGCTAGACTTGAGGCTATTCGCATATTACTTGCTTATGCTAACCATCATGATATCACTCTATATCAAATGGATGTGAAAAGTGCATTCCTCAATGGTAAGCTTGAGGAAGAAGTATATGTTGCTCAACCCCCAGGTTTTGAAGATCCAAAGAATCCTGACAAAGTCTTCAGACTCAACAAGGCCCTCTATGGCCTCAAGCAGGCCCCACGGGCTTGGTATGATACCTTGAAGGAACTCTTCATGAAGAAAGGCTTCAAACCCGGTTCACTCGACCCTACTCTTTTCACTAAATCTTATGATGGTGAATTGTTTGTGTGCCAAGTATATGTTGATGATATTATCTTTGGCTGTACTGACCAACGTTATAGTGATGAATTTGCCTATATGATGAGTGAATAATATCAAATGTCTAGTATGGGAGAGTTGAAATTCTTCTTAGGTCTTCAAATTCATCAACAACACAATGGCATATTCATATCTCAGGAGAAATACCTCAAGGATGTACTGAGGAAATGCGGCATGCAAGATTGCAAAGGCGTCAAAATTCCTATGCCCACAAATGGCCATTTGTGCACTGATGAAAATGGTATTGACTTTGATCATAAGGTATACCACTCCATGATAGGTTCCTTATTATACTTATGTGCATCTAGGCCAGATATAATGCTTAGTGTTTGCATGTGTGCCCGATTTCAAGCTGCACCGAAGGAATCACACATAAGGCTATGAAGCATATTCTTCGATATCTAGCTCACACACCAACACTTGGATTATGGTACCCCAAGGGCTCGGCTTTTGATTTTGTTGGATATTCTGACTCTGACTATGCTGGTGATCGTGTGGATTACAAGTCAACATCTGGTACATGTCATTTCCTCGGACAATCTTTGGTCTGTTGGTCCTCGAAGAAACGGAACTACGTATCACTATCTACTGCTGAAGCTGAGTACATTGCCGCTGGTTCTTGCTGTGCCCAATTGCTATGGATGGAGCAAACTCTCAAGGACTACGGCGTCAACATGAAGAATGTACCTATCTTATGTGACAATGAGAGTGCCATCAAGATTGCTCACAACCCAGTTCAGCACTCGAAGACAAAGCACATTCAGATTCGTCATCATTTTCTTCGTGATCATGTGTTGAAGGGCGACATTTCTATTGAGCATGTGAAGACTGAAGAACAACTAGTTGATATCTTCACAAAGCCCTTAGATGAGAAGAGATTTAGCAAGTTGCGGTGTGAGCTAAATATCCTAGAATCTTCGAATGTTCTGTGAAAAGGACACTCATCCTAACACTTATGCAAAATTGATGACTTAGATGTGCAACACATGAAGAAACGTTTTACTTCAATCAATGAAGAATAACACTCTTAGTGTGAAGAAATTAATGAAGAATTTGATTATCAGAACCCTACGATAATTGTACGCAGTGTCTGAAATCATCATTCTTATACGGTGGGTCACGCCACCACCCAAAGTTGAAATTCCTTAAATTATTCATACTCTTCAACTTTGCATAGTCTTCACTGGTTCCGTCGTTTTTCTTCATTGGCTATATATATATATATATATATATGAGTTTATGTCTTCTACAGCATTCACTTATTGCTATTTCTTCAAGTTGGTTTTCTGCTAAGTGAATGTGATCGGACCCTTCCGCTCTATGCTATACTCAACCCAATCTATTCACAAATTCTTCATGTGCGTTCTATTTGAAACTCGTTCAAAATCTTCACTGTGTCCTTGTCAGCTGAAGAAATTGCGAACGGAATTTTAAAATCTATCTTATCTAAATTTTCGGCTTTGCCGCTCAAACCGTTCCGCATCCCACGATACACTTATCCACTCACCCACGATCTAACACGATCTCCACCTCTCACTATGTGGGTGACACATGTCATGCGAATGAGAAGGGTCAGGGGCACGTTCGTCCAATTTCTTTGGGCGAGCAGTTTTTCACTGTGGCTATAAATACCCCTCCTTCCCTTCCTCACTTCTTTTACTCCGCTCGACCTCTCTCTCCAGCTCGAGCTTCTCAAACCCTAGAGCCGCCGCTACTTCATCACCGCCGGTGAGGAAGAGCTTCACTGCCTCGACCTCGTCGCCGACGTACTCGCGCCGACCGCGGACATCTTCACTCCGCTGCCGCCGTAGCCGTCTTCCTCCACCAAGTTAGGGCGTGGAAGATCTGTACAGACAAACTTCACATCTCCTCACTCCAGTTCGTCGTGTTCTTTGTCCAGGGTAAATAAAAGTTACTTTTACTACCCTCGTTGATTCGAATGATTATCTACAAAATCTTCAAAAGTGTTTTTTCTTCATATCTTCACACACTGAACACCTCACAAAAGTCATCTGTTCTTGATTCGTTTCTCTAAGCATCATTTTTCTTTAAGATTCCTCAATTGTGTGGATCTTTGATCTATACAACTCTGGAACCTAAGACAAAGAACGCTTAGTGAAAATCTTCAAGACTCATCTGGTCAAATTCCTCAAACTTGTTCTTTTTGAAAAACCTTCTGAGAACGCATATGACCTCTCCAAATTCCTCGCAACTATACTCTGTTCATAGGTACACATGACAGCTGCTGAATCACTAGGTTCTCATCAACTTAACTCATTTGCAGCGTTCCTCGAAGAAAAGTTGCATACTTCTTCAGAGAATTCAATTGTTCAAATTCCTCAACTGGAGAAAATGGCTGATGGTAAAAGGCCACAGAAGGGAGGAAAGAGGCCTGAGGTAAATATAGCGTTTGAAATCCCTGATGACATATATGCTGGGTACTGCACACCTACTGAGGAAACCAAGAATGAGCGCAAAGTGCGCATTCAGAAGATAGAGAGGAGATGGGCAAGAGAATGGAGGGAGTACAGATATGTCACTCCTAAGTACATGAAGAAATTCGCACTCAATCCTCCATGCCCAAGACCTCCATTGGCACCTGGCCAAATCACTGATCCCACCAGCCTCAAGCGTGGTGAGGACTATCCTGATGAATGGGCCAAGCGCCAAGCCAAGTTGGCTAAGCAAGCCAAAGAAGCAGTGAGGAAATTCAGTGAAGACTCTGCTGCTGCTGCCTCTGCTGAGGCCTTTGCTGTCAAGCCAAAGAAGGCTATGTCAAATAAGCCTGCACGCAAGCCAAGTGCTTCACCAACAATGCCCTCAAGGCCAAGTTCCTCAGCAATGCCCTCACGGCCAGAATCCTCAAAGCTCTCACGGCCAATTCCTCATGTTGCTCCTATTCCTCCAAAGTCCTCGGCTCCTCCGCCAAAGCCTTCAGTTGTTCCGACCAAATCCTCGACACCTGTGCATCTCGCTTCATGCCAAAGGACTACCGGCATCTCCATTACCTCAGGTGTCTCAGCTAGTTCCTCAGCTGCACCAAGTTCCTCAGCTGGCCCCTCACTACTGAAGAAAAAGGCCACTGCTGGACGAGGTCCACGCCTAAGTCCTCAAAAGAAGCAAGTCGCTTTTCAAGTGCCGTCTGATGAAGACGAAGCTGATGATGATGAACTTGCAGAAATCATCAGAGACAGGCAAGTCAGGGCCGCTAGAGCCAAAGGATCAGAGGTGCCACTGCTTTTGGATCCCAAGCTGATCCTCGACTACATTGATGATTGGCACAAGGACCCCAACACTCCCTTGCCTGACTTCAAGCTGACTCCTGGCCAAATTCACATGCTGACCCACTTCATTCAAGAAGAAAAGTGGAAATTTGAGAAGGCCAGGCAGATCAAGAAAGCGCAATACAAGAAGGAGAAATTTCTGAAGAACAACGTTGTCACTATGACAACTGATGAACTTGTAAAAATCCAATCTAAAATCAAAACCCTCAGCGATGACTTCAAAGCCTACTATGCTGATTGGCAAGGAGCCAAAGTTAGATTTGTAAAGATAACTGAACAGTTCACTTCAAATGTTACTGCCCCAACGCAACAAGAAATTCCTCAGGCTGAAGCATCTGCTCAGCCTACTGAAGAAAATGCCAGCACCGCTGATGACAATCAGGCTGCTGAAGAAAATGTGAGTTCCAGGGCTGATGACTGCATTCCAGCCACTGAAGAAATTGCCAGGGCACCCACTAGTGGTCCGCCTGAAGAAACTGAAGAAATCAGGGCAACTGCATTAATTGTGCCTGAAGAAAATCAACCAGATTCCTCAGCTGCTCCTGCACCAACTTCAACTCCAATCCTTCATCTGCATCAGATGTGAAGAAGACCAAGGCTGCAGAGCGTGCTGCAGTAAAGAAAAGGAAAGCATCAGCTGCTTCAGATTCTTCAGCTCCGAAGAAAATGAAGCCTGTGACAAGTTCTTTTGCACATCCGATTGATGTTGTTCCCATATCAACCAGGCCATCAAAGGACCTTGTTCCTTTTGATGAAGAATATGTGATCCCCAGCGGATCTGATGAAGAAACTCATTCGGCTGCTTCGTCTGAACCGTTGGATGAAGAAATTGAAGTGGATGCGATCCCTTCAACACTTATCATCTCCTCGCCTATGCCTCAGTTCACAGCTGAAGAGGCTGGCGTTGAAGAAATGGAAGATGAAGATGTGGACATTGGCTGCTCCACACCCGTAATCAGTGATGAATTCTGGGAAATTCAGCATCCAAACTCTCCAATGTTCACCCCTCTACAGCAAATTCCTCAGTCCCCCACACAAACTGTTCACATGGGCTCTGAAGAAACTCATCCCACTGCATCTGTCCATGAGGAAATTCCAGCCACTAGCGCTGAAGAAACTGCTGCTGCTGAACAACCAACTACGCAGACTGCCACTGAGGAGGAACCAGAAATTCCTCAGCCTGAAGAACCTGCGATTGAGATTCCTGAGGTCGTGATGCAACTCACTGACACTCCACTGCCGAAGCCAAAGGATCCATTCTCACGCAAGCAAAAGTTCAAAGCTGATGATTTCTTTGGCGAGCACGTATTCTTCGAAGATTACAACCCATATGACTCTGCTCGCATTAGGAAGAGGCGTTTCTGGACTACTAGTCAAGCCAATTTCTATTCCTCGGTGCTGTTCAACAAGGAGAAGATTTTCTACCATGAGCATATTCCTCACGTGAATATGGAATCTCTGCCGTGCTTCGCACCAGTCCTCAGTGTTCTTCACGATGCTGGGCTGCTCAACTTTTGCTCTGACATCTGCGATTGGAATGAAGAACTGATTCTTCAATTCTATGCAACGCTGCACATCACCGGAGATGCTGAAGATGTGAATTCATGGGTGCTGGACTGGATGTCTGAAAACACTCACTGCACTGCACCAGCCTCTGAATTGCTTCGTGCTCTACCACTCAGTCCTCCCCTTGAAGAAGCTCGCTGCATCTACAGTGAACCTGATCTCACACATCATTACATGCAGGTGCTGATGAAGCCTTTGAAACCAGGTCAGGCACCACGAACCAAATTCCTTGTGAAGGAATTGTTGTACGTGCCCAGAACTGTCTATAGTATTCTTACGAGGACAATCAGTCCTATCAAAGGTCACGACTCATCTGATGAGGAAATTATTGGCATCATGAAGAATCTGGTATTCAACATCGTTCATGGCATTCCTGTCAATTATCATGATTTCTTCATGAGGACTATGGCCAATGTTGCACTGTCTCTGTTTGAGCTGAAGCCTTATGCACCTTGGATCATGAGATTCCTCAGGACAAGGTCTTCACTCAACTACAAAGCTGATTTCCAGAATCATCTCAGCTACTTGCCCCCAATTGAAGTCCTCAAGCAGACATATTCCTCAGTTGATGGAAAGGGCAAGGCACCAGCTGTAATTGATGAAGGCATTAGTCCATTGGATGGTCAGTTTCGCAAAGCTGCATCTTATTCCACCAATGATGACTCTGCCAATGCACCCAAGTCCACTCCTCAAGCCACTGCTCCACGCGTGATGACAGACCGTGAACTTCTGCTTAGTCTTCACCAGAAGGTGGATCGAAATCACAAATGGGTTAAGCGTCAGTTTGGTTCACTTCTTCACAACATGACTGCCACACACAATGCAGTGAAAAAAAACCACTACTACCTCCATCAAGTCTTCGGTCACACCTGGGCAATCCTGTCACATATGTATGGTGAAGAAGATCTGAAGAACATGGGTCTCAATGAAGATTTTGACTGGTCTGCACCTCCACCGAAGAAATTCAAGAAGGTCAAGGTTCCTTCTCTGGTGGCCAGCTCATATTCTTCATCGCGCGACACTGATGAACATGAAGATTTGGACGACACTGCAGCAGGCCCTACATCAACCAACGACCCCAACAACGCTGGCGCTCCTTCATCAACATGATTATCTTCAGGGGCGTTAGTCCTCATTTTCGATCCTTTTGGTCATTCGATGACAAAGGGGGAGAAATATGAGTTAGTCTTCAAGCGGGTCTACTATATGGGCGGTTTTTTTGCTAAGTTACAACTCTCGTTCTTCTGAAACTTTATTGGATCGAGTTGTAATCTTAAACCCGATGGTGCTCTGATACTTTTGATGCACTGTGCTCTGATACTCTTGATGCACTATTCTGCATGCTTATTCCTCGTTAATATTATCGCACGCATGCTGAATTTCATCAGGCACCATATTTCATCATGCATTTCAAATTCTTCATATTATATGTTAAATGCGTGTATGAATTACAAGATATAGGGGGAGATCTCCATGATTCAACTCTTCAAGTGTGCATTGTTTCAAAAGCAAATTCCTCACTATGCACATCTTCAGGGGGAGTTCTTCTATATCTTGCAATCAAATTCCTCAATATCAGTATTTACACTTCATATGTATATCCTCGTTGAAAACTTAACCTATATTGTCATCAATCACCAAAAAGGGGGAGATTGTAAGTGCATCTAGTGCCCCTTAGTGATTTTGGTGTATTGAAGACTTATAGGTTAAGGGACTAATGCGTGTGTGAGTGTACACAGGTCTATAAGTCTATGAGGAGTTTGATATTTACAGGAAAAGTCGACCCCTAAAGATGAATATCTTTGACTGAAGATTTTGGTATTTCTGAAGACTTCCATGAAGACTTTGAAAGTGAAGAAATTGGTGTGTCCGTGAAGACTTGATATTCATGCGAGAAATATGAAGCTTCAAGACTTTCGTTTTCATAGTTTTGTTTTTCTCTTTCTTGAGTCATAGGAAACACCGTACTGTTAAAGGGGGTCGAGGAAATACTAAGGAAAAATTTCCATGTGATGCTCAACTCAAAATCCTACACCTACCAATCCCTTCGAGTGAAGCCATTGGAAATCTCATACGGTTCAGTCAATTTCTTCAGTGACAGAGACGAAGTTCTTCTGGTCTCTGAGGAATTTGTCCTGACTGAGGAGTTAGGAATTCGCCAGTGCGGATTGCCTACACAGTGAGGAACATGATAGCCCTGAGGATTTTGCTACTCAAAATTCCGATTGTTGTTGTGCTATGCGCCAGCTGTTCCAAAATATCTATCCACCTAACGGTCATATCATTGAAGGGCATTTATGTTTTATCATGTCGGGCTGACACTTGTCATTTGAGAGCAATCCGAGAGAAACTGACACTTGTCATTTGAGAGCAACCCATCCTCCGAGGACTTTGAGTGAAAATCATCAAGTGAGGAAAAACCAAAAAACCAAACCCAAACACCTACAAACCCCAAGTGATTGAGCATCACTGATGAAGGAAATATGCCCTAGAGGCAATAATAAAGTTATTATTTATTTCCTTATAATCATGATAAATGTTTATTATTCATGCTAGAATTGTATTAACCGGAAACATAATACATGTGTGAATACATAGACAAACAAAGTGTCACTAGTATGCCTCTACTTGACTAGCTCGTTAATCAAAGATGGTTATGTTTCCTAACCATAAACAATAAGTTGTTATTTGATTAACGAGGTCACATCATTAGTTGAATGATCTGATTGACATGACCCATTCCATTAGCTTAGCACCCGATCGTTTAGTATGTTGCTATTGCTTTCTTCATGACTTATACATGTTCCTATAACTATGAGATTATGCAACTCCCGTTTACCGGAGGAACACTTTGGGTACTACCAAACTTCACAACGTAACTGGGTGATTATAAAGGAGTACTACAGGTGTCTCCAAAGGTACATGTTGGGTTGGTGTATTTCGAGATTAGGTTTTGTCACTCCGATTGTCGGAGAGGTATCTCTGGGCCCTCTCGGTAATGCACATCACATAAGCCTTGCAAGCATTGCAACTAATGAGTTAGTTGCGGGATGATGTATTACAGAACGAGTAAAGAGACTTGCCGGTAACGAGATTGAACTAGGTATTGGATACCGACGATCGAATCTCGGGCAAGTAACATACCGATGACAAAGGGAACAACGTATGTTGTTATGCGGTCTGACCGATAAAGATCTTCGTAGAATATGTAGGAGCCAATATGGGCATCTAGGTCCCGCTATTGGTTATTGACCGGAGACGTGTCTCGGTCATGTCTACATTGTTCTCGAACCCGTAGGGTCCGCACGCTTAAGGTTACGATGACAGTTGTATTATGAGTTTATGCATTTTGATGTACCGAAGGTTGTTCGGAGTCCCGGATGTGATCACGGACATGACGAGGAGTCTCGAAATGGTCGAGACATAAAGATTGATATATTGCAAGCCTATATTTGGACATCGGAAGTGTTCCGGGTAAAATCGGGATTTTACCGGAGTACCGGGAGGTTACCGGAACCCCCCGGGAGCCATATGGGCCTTAATGGGCTTTAGTGGAAAGGAGAAAGGGGCAGCCCAAGGTGGCCGCGTGCCTCCCCCCTCCCCTAGTCCTATTAGGACTAGGAGAGGTGGCCGGCCCCCCTCTCTCTCTTTCCCCCTCGGGGAATCCTAGTCCAACTAGGATTGGGGGGGGAGTCCTACTCCCGGGAGGAGTAGGACTCCTCCTGCGCCCTCCTCCTGGCCGGCGGCCCCCTCCCCCTTGGCTCCTTTATATACTGAGGCAGAGGCACCCCAGAAACACACAAGTTGATCCACGTGATCTATTCCTTAGCCGTGTGCGGTGCCCCCAGCCACCATATTCCTCGATAATACTGTAGCGGAGTTTAGGCGAAGCCCTGCTGCTGTAGTGCATCAAGATCGTCACCACGCCGTCGTGCTGACGGAACTCTTCCCCGACACTTTGCTGGATCGGAGTCCGGGGATCGTCATCGTGCTGTACGTGTGCTCGAACTCGGAGGTGCCGTAGTTTCGGTGCTTGATCGGTTGGATCGTGAAGACGTACGACTACTTCCTCTACGTTGTGTCAACGCTTCTGCAGTCGGTCTGCGTGGGTACGTAGACAACACTCTCCCCTCTCGTTGCTATGCATCACCATGATCTTGCGTGTGCGTAGGAAATTTTTTGAAATTACTACGAAACCCAACAGTGGCATCCGAGCCTAGGTTATTTATGTTGATGTTATATGCACGAGTAGAACACAAGTGAGTTGTGGGCGATATAAGTCATACTGCCTACCAGCATGTCATACTTTGGTTCGGCGGCATTGTTGGACGAGACGACCCGGACCAACCTTACGCGTACGCTTACGCGAGACCGGTTCCCCCGACGTGCTTTGCACATAGGTGGCTTGCGGGCGACTGTCTCTCCAACTTTAGTTGAACCGAGTATGGCTACGCCCGGTCCTTGCGAAGGTTAAAACGGAGTCTATTTGACAAACTATCGTTGTGGTTTTGATGCGTAGGTGAGATTGGTTCTTGCTTAAGCCCATAGCAGCCACGTAAAACTTGCAACAACAAAGTAGAGGACGTCTAACTTGTTTTTGCAGGGCATGTTGTGATGTGATATGGTCAAGACATGATGCTGAATTTTATTGTATGAGATGATCATGTTTTGTAACCGAGTTATCGGCAACTGGCAGGAGCCTTATGGTTGTCGTTTTATTGTATGCAATGAAATCGCGATGTAATGCTTTACTTTATTACTAAGCGGTAGTGATAGTCGTGGAAGCATAAGCTTGGCGAGATGACAACGATGCTACGATGGAGATCAAGGTGTCACGCCGGTGACGATGGTGATCACGACGGTGCTTCGGAGATGGAGATCACAAGCACAAGATGATGATGGCCATATCATATCACTTATATTGATTGCATGTGATGTTTATCCTTTTTATGCATCTTATCTTGCTTTGATTGACGGTAGCATTATAAGATGATCTCTCACTAAATTATCAAGAAGTGTTCTCCCTGAGTATGCACCATTGCGAAAGTTCTTCGTGCTGAGACACCACGTGATGATGGGGTGTGATAGGTTCTACGTTCAAATACAATGGGTGCAAAACAGTTGCACACGCGGAATACTCAGGTTATACTTGACGAGCCAAGCATATACAGATATGGCCTCGGAACACGGAGACCGAAAGGTCGAGCGTGAATCATATACTAGATATGATCAACATAACGATGTTCACCATTGAAAACTACTCCATCTCACGTGATGATCGGTTATGGTTTAGTTGATTTGGATCACGTAATCACTTAGAGGATTAGAGGGATGTCTATCTAAGTGGGAGTTCTTTAATTAACTTGATTAACTGAACTTAAATTTATCATGAAACTTAGTACCTGATTAGTATCTTGCTTGTTTATGTTTGATTGTAGATAGATGGCTCGTGCTGTTGTTCCATTGAATTTTAATGCGTTCCTTGAGAAAGCAAAGTTGAAAGATGATGGTAGAAATTACACGGACTGGGTCCGTAACTTGAGGATTATCCTCATTGCTGCACAGAAGAATTACGTCCTGGAAGCACCGCTGGGTGCCAAGCCTGCTGCAGGAGCAACGCCGGATGTTATGAACGTCTGGCAGAGCAAAGCTGATGACTACTCGATAGTTCAGTGTGCCATGCTTTACGGCTTAGAATCGGGACTTCAACGACGTTTTGAACGTCATGGAGCATATGAGATGTTTCAGGAGTTGAAGTTAATATTTCAAGCAAATGCCCGGATTGAGAGATATGAAGTCTCCAATAAGTTCTATAGCTGCAAGATGGAGGAGAACAGTTCTGTCAGTGAGCATATACTCAAAATGTCTGGGTATAATAATCACTTGATTCAATTGGGAGTTAATCTTCCAGATGATAGCGTCATTGACAGAATTCTTCAATCACTACCACCAAGCTACAAGAGCTTCGTGATGAACTATAATATGCAAGGGATGAACAAGACTATTCCCGAGCTCTTCGCGATGCTGAAAGCTGCGGAGGTAGAAATCAAGAAGGAGCATCAAGTGTTGATGGTCAACAAGACCACTAGTTTCAAGAAAAAGGGCAAAGGGAAGAAGAAGGGGAACTTCAAAAAGAACGGCAAGCAAGTTGCTGCTCAAGAGAAGAAACCCAAACCTGGACCTAAGCCTGAAACTGAGTGCTTCTATTGCAAGCAGACTGGTCACTGAAAGCGGAACTGCCCCAAGTATTTGGCGGATAAGAAGGATGGCAAGGTGAACAAAGGTATATGTGATATACATGTTATTGATGTGTACCTTACTAATGCTCGCAGTAGCACCTGGGGATTTGATACTGGTTCTGTTGCTAATATTTGCAACTCGAAACAGGGACTACGGATCAAGCGAAGATTGGTTAAGGACGAGGTGACGATGCGCGTGGGAAACGGTTCCAAAGTCGATGTGATCGCAGTCGGCACGCTACCTCTAAATCTACCTTCGGGATTAGTATTAGACCTAAATAATTGTTATTTGGTGCCAGCGTTAAGCATGAACATTATATCTGGATCTTGTTTGATGCGAGACGGTTATTCATTTAAATCAGAGAATAATGGTTGTTCTATTTATATGAGTAATATCTTTTATGGTCATGCACCCTTGAAGAGTGGTCTATTCTTGTTGGATCTCGATAGTAGTAACACACATATTCATAATGTTGAAGCCAAAAGATGCAGAGTTGATAATGAAAGTGCAACTTATTTGTGGCACTGCCGTTTAGGTCATATCGGTGTAAAGCGCATGAAGAAACTCCATTCTGATGGACTTTTGGAACCACTTGATTATGAATCACTTGGTACTTGCGAACCGTGCCTCATGGGCAAGATGACAAAAACGCCGTTCTCCGGTACTATGGAGAGAGCAACAGATTTGTTGGAAATCATACATACAGATGTATGTGGTCCAATGAATATTGAGGCTCGTGGCGGATATCGTTATTTTCTCACCTTCACAGATGATCTAAGCAGATATGGGTATATCTACTTAATGAGACATAAGTCTGAAACATTTGAAAAGTTCAAAGAATTTCAGAGTGAAGTTGAAAATCATCGTAACAAGAAAATAAAGTTTCTATGATCTGATCGTGGAGGAGAATATTTGAGTTACGAGTTTGGTGTACATTTGAAACAATGCGGAATAGTTTCACAACTCACGCCACCTGGAACACCTCAGCGTAATGGTGTGTCCGAACGTCGTAATCGTACTTTACTAGATATGGTGCGATCTATGATGTCTCTTACTGATTTACCGCTATCGTTTTGGGGATACGCTCTAGAGACGGCCGCATTCACGTTAAATAGGGCACCATCAAAATCCGTTGAGACGATGCCTTATGAACTGTGGTTTGGCAAGAAACCAAAGTTGTCATTTCTGAAAGTTTGGGGCTGCGATGCTTATGTGAAAAAACTTCAACCTCATAAGCTCGAACCCAAATCGGAGAAATGTGTCTTCATAGGATATCCAAAGGAAACTATTGGATACACCTTCTATCACAGATCCGAAGGCAAGACTTTTTGTTGCTAAATTCGGAAACTTTCTGGAGAAGGAGTTTCTCTCGAAAGAAGTGAGTGGGAGGAAAGTAGAACTTGACGAGGTAACTGTACCTACTCCCTTATTGGAAAGTAGTACATCACAGAAAACTGTTTCTATGACACCTACACCAGTTAGTGAGGAAGCTAATGATGATGATCATGAAACTTCAGAACAAGATACTACTGAACCTCGTAGATCAACCAGAGTAAGATCCGCACCAGAGTGGTACGGTAATCCCGTTCTGGAAGTCATGCTACTAGATCATGATGAACCTACGAACTATAAAGAAGCGATGGTGAGCCTAGATTCCGCAAAGTGGCTTGAAGCCATGAAATCTGAGATGGGATCCATGTATGAGAACAAAGTGTGGACTTTGGTTGACTTGCCCGATGATCGGCAAGCAATTGAGAATAAATGGATCTTCAAGAAGAAGACTGACACTGACGGTAATATTACTGTCTACAAAGCTCGACTTGTCGCAAAAGGTTTTCGGCAGGTTCAAGGGATTGACTACGATGAGACCTTCTCACCCGTAGCGATGCTTAAGTCTGTCCGAATCATGTTAGCAATTGCCGCATTTTATGATTATGAAATTTGGCAGATGGATGTCAAAACTGCATTCCTGAATGGATTTCTGGAAGAAGAGTTGTATATGATGCAACCAGAAGGTTTTGTCGATCCAAAGGGAGCTAACAAAGTGTGCAAGCTCCAGCGATCCATTTATGGACTGGTGCAAGCCTCTCGGAGTTGGAATAAATGCTTTGATAGTGTGATCAAAGCATTTGGTTTTATACAGACTTTCGGAGAAGCCTGTATTTACAAGAAAGTGAGTGGAAGCTCTGTAGCATTTCTGATATTATATGTGGATGACATATTACTAATTGGAAATGATATAGAATTTCTGGATAGCATAAAGGGATACTTGAATAAGAGTTTTTCAATGAAAGACCTCGATGAAGCTGCTTACATATTAGGCATTAAGATCTATAAAGATAGATCAAGACGCTTAATTGGACTTTCACAAACAACATACCTTGACAAAATTTTGAAGAAGTTCAAAATGGATCAAGCAAAGAAAGGATTCTTGCCTGTGTTACAAGGTGTGAAATAGAGTAAGACTCAATGTCCGACCACTGCAGAAGATAGAGAGAATATGAAAGATGTTCCCTATGCATCAGCGATAGGATCTATCATGTATGCAATGCTGTGTACCAGACCTAATGTGTGCCTTGCTATAAGTCTAGCAGGGAGGTACCAAAGTAATCCAGGAGTGGATCACTGGACAGCGGTCAAGAACATCCAGAAATACCTGAAAAGGACTAAGGATATGCTTCTCGTATATGGAGGTGACAAAGAGCTCGTCGTAAAAGGTTACGTTGATGCAAGCTTTGACACTGATCCGGACGATTCTAAATCGCAAACCGGATACGTGTTTACATTAAACGGTGGAGCTGTCAGTTGGTGCAGTTCTAAACAAAGCGTCGTAGCGGGATCTACATGTGAAGCGGAGTACATAGCTGCTTCGGAAGCAGCGAGCGAAGGAGTCTGGATGAAGGAGTTCATATCCGATCTAGGTGTCATACCTAGTGCATCGGGTCCAATGAAAATCTTTTGTGACAATACTGGTGCAATTGCCTTGGCAAAGGAATCCAGATTTCACAAGAGAACCAAGCACATCAAGAGACGCTTCAATTCCATCCGGGATCTAGTCCAGGTGGGAGACATAGAGATTTGCAAGATACATACGGATCTGAATGTTGCAGACCCGTTAACTAAGCCTCTTCCACGAGCAAAACATGATCAGCACCAAGGCTCCATGGGTGTTAGAATCATTACGGTGTAATCTAGATTATTGACTCTAGTGCAAGTGGGAGACTGAAGGAAATATGCCCTAGAGGCAATAATAAAGTTATTATTTATTTCCTTATAATCATGATAAATGTTTATTATTCATGCTAGAATTGTATTAACCGGAAACATAATACATGTGTGAATACATAGACAAACAAAGTGTCACTAGTATGCCTCTACTTGACTAGCTCGCTAATCAAAGATGGTTATGTTTCCTAACCATAAACAATGAGTTGTTATTTGATTAACGAGGTCACATCATTAGTTGAATGATCTGATTGACATGACCCATTCCATTAGCTTAGCACCCGATCGTTTAGTATGTTGCTATTGCTTTCTTCATGACTTATACATGTTCCTATAACTATGAGATTATGCAACTCCCGTTTACCGGAGGAACACTTTGGGTACTACCAAACGTCACAACGTAACTGGGTGATTATAAAGGAGTACTACAGGTGTCTCCAAAGGTACATGTTGGGTTGGCGTATTTCGAGATTAGGTTTTGTCACTCCGATTGTCGGAGAGGTATCTCTGGGCCCTCTCGGTAATGCACATCACATAAGCCTTGCAAGCATTGCAACTAATGAGTTAGTTGCGGGATGATGTATTACAAAACGAGTAAAGAGACTTGCCGGTAACGAGATTGAACTAGGTATTGGATACCGACGATCGAATCTCGAGCAAGTAACATACCGATGACAAAGGGAACAACGTATGTTGTTATGCGGTCTGACCGATAAAGATCTTCGTAGAATATGTAGGAGCCAATATGGGCATCCAGGTCCCGCTATTGGTTATTGACCGGAGACGTGTCTCGGTCATGTCTACATTGTTCTCGAACCCGTAGGGTCCGCACGCTTAAGGTTACGATGACAGTTGTATTATGAGTTTATGCATTTTGATGTACCGAAGGTTGTTCGGAGTCCCGGATGTGATCACGGACATGACGAGGAGTCTCGAAATGGTCGAGACATAAAGATTGATATATTGCAAGCCTATATTTGGACATCGGAAGTGTTCCGGGTAAAATCGGGATTTTACCGGAGTACCGGGAGGTTACCGGAACCCCCCGGGAGCCATATGGGCCTTAATGGGCTTTAGTGGAAAGGAGAAAGGGGCAGCCCAAGGTGGCCGTGCGCCTCCCCCCTCCCCTAGTCCTATTAGGACTAGGAGAGGTGGCCGGCCCCCCTCTCTCTCTTTCCCCCTCGGGGAATCCTAGTCCAACTAGGATTGGGGGGGAGTCCTACTCCCGGGAGGAGTAGGACTCCTCCTGCGCCCTCCTCCTGGCCGGCGGCCCCCTCCCCCTTGGCTCCTTTATATACTGAGGCAGAGGCACCCCAGAAACACACAAGTTGATCCACGTGATCTATTCCTTAGCCGTGTGCGGTGCCCCCAGCCACCATATTCCTCGATAATACTGTAGCGGAGTTTAGGCGAAGCCCTGCTGCTGTAGTGCATCAAGATCGTCACCACGCCGTCGTGCTGACGGAACTCTTCCCCGACACTTTGCTGGATCGGAGTCCGGGGATCGTCATCGTGCTGTACGTGTGCTCGAACTCGGAGGTGCCGTAGTTTCGGTGCTTGATCGGTTGGATCGTGAAGACGTACGACTACTTCCTCTACGTTGTGTCAACGCTTCTGCAGTCGGTCTGCGTGGGTACGTAGACAACACTCCCCCCTCTCGTTGCTATGCATCACCATGATCTTGCGTGTGCGTAGGATTTTTTTTGAAATTACTACGAAACCCAACAACTGAAGAGATTGATCCTGAGTGGATCCGACGCTTGTTACCTTTGAAGACTGTGCTTCTTCCAAATGGTTAGGCGTCATGGTCTAGAGCATCCAAGAGGAATTGTGGATCGCCGAGTGACCAAGTTTGTGAAGGTTTGGAAGTCGCCTAAAGACTTACCACGAGTGATTGGACGAGGTATGTGTGACCTTAGTTCAAGGAGAATACGGTGGGGACTGGGTGTCTTGGACTAAGTGTCCTTGACTGGGTGTCCGGGACTGTGTGTCCTCGAGTTTAAATACTCAGCCGCTCCAACCAGACATACAACTGAGACAGTAGTTGGAACTGGTCTACCAAATCATTGTCTTCACCGAGCTTACTGGTTCTATTTCCTCAACTCTTTCATTTCCTCATAACTGTGATGTATGTTTGTTCATATCTGTGTTTGAAGACTCTGACTGAAGACTTTTTGAATTTCCTCAGTTCAATTTCTTCAGTCTGTTTGTCTTCATCCTGTGTTATCCTGTGATTACGCTTCCTATACTCTGTGCCTGTCTTCATTTCATCATGATGACTATGCTTGTATTCTGTTATGTTTATCTTTGAGTACTTATTCCGCTGCTAGTAGTTCTTTGCTAAGGAATTTCCTCACCGGCAAATTCCTCAGTGAAGAATTTCATAAAAATCGCCTATTCACCCCCCTCTAGTCGATATAACGCACTTTCACCTAGTGAGGCAAGTCCTTCGTGGGCGATGGCCATGGTGGGATAGATAAGGTTGCTTCTTCGTGGACCCTTCGTGGGTGGAGCCCTTAGTGGACTCGTGCAATCGTTACCCTTCGTGCGTTGAAGTCTCCATCAACGTAGATGTATGATAACACCACCTATCAGAACCACGCCAAAAATCTCCGTGTCTACATTGTGTTTGCGCCCTCCAAACTCCTCCTTTTACCTTCATGTGCAATGATTTACATTCCGCTGCTACACTCTTAGAATTGCATGTGTAGGTTGATTGCTTGACTTGTGCTAAGTTGCTAAAATCTGCCAAGACTTAAAATTGGGAAAATGCTAGATTTTTATTTGGTCAACTAGTCTAATCACTCCCCCTCTAGACATACTTTTGATCCTACACCAAGTAAAAGTAGTGCTAGCTTGTGCAATTCTTCACAATTGGGTACTCCAGTATGGTGAGGATGAGTATTTCCCACCCGAGGAAACATGGGATCCGGAACCCAACGATGAAGATCACAATGATATTGTCCATGACAATATTTTTTAAGCTCGTAAGAGAGATGAATTTGCAAATCAGATGTGGGCGAATAGAGGGCTAGCAAACATTTGATGTATCACGTGTCTTGGTGTTGTAAAACAATTGATGTGTCCCTTGGTGTTGTAAAACTATTGTTGTACCGTTATATTTATGTGTTGAAACATGATTTTGAGCTGTTGAAATATGCTTTTTCTGTGCTGAAATGTGTGTTTGTGTGTTGGAATTCATTTTTATGAGCTGAAACATGATTTTGAGCTGCTGAAATATGCTTTTTATGTGTTGAATTATGCTTATTTATGTGCTGAAATATGTTATTAACTTCTGGATTGTTTATGTTGTAGATGGATGATGAGGTGCAGGAGGTTCCAAGTGTTGGTGCTCTTCCCAAGAAGGCCCCAAGGTCATGAATTGGACTCTGCCTATGTCGGCGTTGATGTTGAAAGGCCTTTCAGAGGTGGCGGCAAGAGGTGCCAAGACTGACAAAGGATTCAAAGAGGTTGAAAAATTGAAAGTTGCAAAGTGTATATCTTCTTTCGTTGGTTATGACGTGTCTATTACCCAAGTGCACAATCGTATTCGCAAGTGAAGGAATAGGTGGACAAGGCTTGTCTATTTCAAGGGTTTAAGTGGGGCACTTTGGGATGATGACAAGAAGATGGTAGTGCTAGAAGAACAACACTATTTGGGCCACACTTAGGTATGCATGTACATGTACCAGCCCTTTTTGAATGCTGAAATGAGTTATCTTAGTGCTCAAATGGTGTTAAAATGATATTGTTTTGCCGAAAATGATGGTGTTTCATAGCTAAAATGATGTCTCAGTTAATTATTTTTGTTCAAATGGTGTTGCAGGATCATCCAACAGATGCGGAATTGCTCAATTCTCCATTGGAGAACTACGACTATATGGAACTTTGCTTTGCTAATAAGCATGCCACTGGGAAGTATGCAATGGGCTCCGGTGTGCCCCTAGGATCGCCTATTGTTGTGGAAGACAAGGATAAACCGAATGTCATGGAGGGGGAAGGAACAACAAATGAGGGATTGCAACATCTTCTTGGGTCTAACTTTGTATTTCCTATTGCTAGTGCCACTCAGGACCCTTCTCCTACTTCAAATAAGAAGAGAAATAGGGCATCTGGCTTGACTGAGGAGGACTCAATTCAGTGTAGCAACATGACTGATGCTATGTGTGAGATTGCAAGTGCTATCAACAACACTTGCCATGCTGAAACACACCCTAACTTGTACAACGCTGTCATGGACCTTCTTGTGTTTGATTAAGATGAACGCTTGGCTATTTTAGATTATCTCACACAACATAAGGCAAAGGCCTTAACTTTGTGAAGATAAATGATGAAGTTTGAAAAGCATCATTCAAAGCGAATCTTGAAAGCCAATCTCGGTCTTCTTTGAGTTGTTGTTAGTTGGTACTTGATGAGACTATCCTTTTTGTAATGCCTATTATAAAATGTACTTCAAATGAGTCTATGTAATATGAATCTAGTGATACATTGCTACCAATTATGGTTATTATGTCTTATGTAATATGAATCTAGTGATGCACTGCTTCAAATTAAGGTTATCGTGTGTTATGTTAATTGTTGAATATTGTATTTATATTATCATTGTTCAGATTATGTTGGCATGGTAACATTTTATTGCTCGAATTATTTTATGAATTGTCGAAATGTTATTTCAATATTTGTCTTGGCGAAAAAAATCGTTCATGCAGCATACCTCAGATACAGGCTACCAAACACAGTCTCAGTGCAACATGTCTCGTATGATGCAGCCTACCAAACACAATCTCAGTTCAGCATGCATCAGTACATACATTGCTACAAACAACTGCAGTTGCATGTACTGAGCATGTACAGACTAAGCATGTGTTAAATGGAAACAACTATACTAGGATGGGAACAGCTATCAAACACGCCCTTAGTGGTTGCTGAGGGTTGAGCACCACTCGCATGTTACTCTTCGCTCGCTGTCATGCCAACTCGTGTACATGTTTCACTTTCTATACTTAATGAAAAGATACCAATCTCGCGTATTCGTGAAAAAAAGAAGACAAGCAAATAATAATTGGGAAGGTGCTAGGTGAAAATCGCCATACAATCAAGGAAAGCGGGCTATTTACGCTTTTGCCCTTGATAGGAAAAAAAGGTAGCCGCCGCCGCGCCGTCGCAGCACAGCGTCTCTCCTCCCACGCTCCGATGACGATCTCCCACCTCACCCGCCGCCTCCTGAGCCCCTCGACCGCCACCGCCACCGCCAAGCTCTTCCCCGGCACGAGCTTCTCGAATCCCCACGCTTATGCGCGAAACCCCCTCCTCCTCCTCGACCCCCACCGCCGCTTCTCCACGAGCCCAAACACCAGCTCCAACCCCGATGCCGCCGCCGCCCCCGCCCCCGCTCCAGAACCCACTCCCCTGGAGTCGATGAAGCACCAGGAGATCGAGGGCCCCACGGTGGAGCGCGACATGTCGCCGCTCGCCGACGAGGCGCGGGCGGAGCTCGACGCCCTCCGCCGCGCCGCGCAGCGCCTCAGCGCCTCCCTCGCGATCCTCGGCGGGACGCACCTCGCTGCAGGAGCGTGGATCGCCTCCGGGGCCGCGCCCGTCGGGGTCGAGTCGGCCGCGTTGGTGCAGGGCGTGGCGGCGTTCGCGTTCCCCTTCACGGCCGCCCTGGTGCTTCGCCGTGTCATCAAGCCCGTCGCCTTCTTCCAGAAGATGGAGGCCAACGGGAGGCTGCAGGTGCTCACGCTTTGCCTCCAGGCCACGAAGAACGTTAACCTCATGATGCTCCGGACGCGGGTGGTCGCCATCTCTTGCGCCCTCGGAGTGTCGGTCGGATCGGTAGCTACGATCTTGATGCGGTAAGCTTGTGCTAGGCTCTGCTCAGGAAGGATGATTAGTGTCAGTATTCGAGGAATAAGACTGAAACGAGATATGAGATTAGACCTTGGAACTCTGAAAACTTGGTGCTTTTGGATGTTGAAGTGTGCTTAGTTTTGGTATCTGTATGGTATTACATGGGTACCAAAGGAATCTTTATAGTGGCCGTTCAAACTGTTGCTATTACAGTGATATTCGTCTTCTCTTAGATGGATCAACCAGTTGCTGAATCTTATTATCTTGTATGCTGAACCAGCTCCATTTCTCAGTTGATAACTTGTTTATGAACTAGGTGATTATACCTGCATTTTAGATTCCAGCTGCCTAGTGAGTTGCTCTCGTATTGCTAAACTAAGTTTTGGGATCTTCATGATATGGCAAATTGGATAAGATCATCTGACATCAAACAGTTATTTCTTTATGCTGGGGTATGTAGGTGTGAGTGTACTTGCAAGTTGGTTGTCTAGTTATAGCTTTGCAGTTCGCGCCATCTGAAAAATCATGCCTTCAGAGTTCAATTTAAACTTCAAAGCTCAGTTTTGAAAATTAACCGGTTAAGTGTGGTTTGTGAGATGTCGAGGGAGGTGTTATAAGATCTCAAGGAATTTGGGAATAAGAGTGCATCGATAAAACATGGTGAAATTGGAGATGTTTTAGGATAATGCCATGCCCACATATATATTAAGTATACATATTTCTCAGTAACATTTGTTGTCTCTGTACTAGTAGTTACTCCCTCCGTCCCATAATATAAGAGCGTTTTTGACACTACTAGTGTCAAAAACGCTCTTATATTATGGGACGAAGGGAGTACATGACAATCTACATTCGTTTCTAGCAGTACCACATTTTTCTTGTTGTTTTCACTTTTGTCATATTTACTCTGTTTCCAAGGATAGTACAATTTGTTTTGCCTTCCTCGTTGACAAGTAAATTTTCAGAAAACTTAGATAGATCAGCTTTGACCATATATCTTACTTCTTTAGGTTTAGCTTGCCTTACTGCATGCTCTTAGTGACAAGGTCTGTTGGGGAATTTTAATAATTTCGTTGGTTAGATCCAGCCACACCACACTGAATTGATCTTTGTTGTTTATGAGGTGGTTATTAGAGATGAACTGTGAAGTTCCTGTCTTGTCCAGTATGACCTGGGCAATGAAATGCAGGGCTTGACTTATTCCTAATGTTCCCTATAAGCGCTATTGTAGGTGGAACAGCTTGAATTGATTGATAAGTTGTTAATTATTCTTGGCTGTCCACAGCATGAAACTTTGCTGAAATCAATGATTAAGTGTAGGTTATTGACCTGTAGTGGGATTTAATTGTTGCAGCTTTAGTTATTTTTAGTATCTCCTAATAAGTACAGTCCAGAGTTGAGGCTTCCCATTCCCCAGTCTTGACCGGATGCATTATGAGGCATGTTTAGCTTATGTGCTTCAATAATACTCCCTCTGTCCCAAAATAACTGTCTCAAGCTTAGTACAACTTTGTACTAGAGCTAGTACAAAGTTGAGACACTTATTTTGGGACGGAGGGAGTACATCACAGTCTGACCTAATGGTTATCATTTTATCAAGTAAACCGTGTATTTGTTAACACTTCTGAAGAGTGTCATTTCTTTTTGGCCTTGAAGAGCTATAGTTCAAATAGACGCAAAGAACACAGTATAGACTACAGATGCCTGAGCAAAGATACTGACTCGGCTACAGTTTGATAAAAATATATTGTACAGACCTGTTGGTACCTGACTACCTGAGAAGTTAAGATTTAATTCAGATATGTGCTCTAATATCTAAAGAAATAAAAAAAACTCGGTAAATGTATAACAAGCCATTATAAACAATATCTTTGGGAAAATAAAGCTGATAAAGCGATGGAGATACCTGGTCTTTCATGAAAGTCTATGTGTACACTATGTTGCCCTCTAATTAAGTTGTAGTGTTCCTTTGGAAAGATAAATATTCACTGGCATTATTGCCACTGATAGATAGGACTTGACAGATTCCAGAAGGCCTAGCCAAATTAGCTCTGCTCTTATCAGTTAGACAAGCACCGCCATCGCCGCTGTTCTTTCTGTCATTATTAATAGGGATTTGGAATAAACGGAGGCTGAACATCACTCACCTTCAGCATCCAAGCCCACATAGTTTTTAGATGTTACTCCCTCTGTAAAGAAATACTCCTATAAGATTGTTTAGATCACTAATATGGTGATCTAAATGATCTTATATTGCTTTACAAAGGAATTATTGTTTAATCTTTCATTCTGTCAGGGCGCTTCTGGAAACCACTGAACCAGAACCCCGAGTTATCAGCAACCCATGTAACCCTTGGGATCTAGAGTAGTTTGTTGCTATGCCAGTTGAGCTTAGGATCAAGCATATGGAAGCACTGCCATTTTCTTCTTGCATTGCGATGGGGAAATGCTCATCTTACTGGTTATCATATTTTTTAAGTTATCTTATCATATTCTTGACCTTGTAAGGCATGCCTTGGGCACTGCTTGACTAAAATTTGGCTGACTGCATTTTACCTTAGGCCGCACTTGGCATCGGTGTATTCAATATAGGAATGTATCTAGTTTACAGGTGTAACTTACCGGACGAGACTTGCCTGCTCCCCTGGCGTGTGCCCATCCGTGCTCCCGCGTACGTGGCTTGATTTGATTGAAACAAAATAAAACCCGGCCCCACCCCTTTAAAATCAGGGGGGGGGGGGGGGGGGGGATGATTATATTAGAAAGAAAAGAGGAAAAAAGACAACCGTAGGATGAGGTGGGAGCACGGATGGGAGCAGGCAAGCCGGATCCTAACTTACCGGGCTAGGAGTGATTTCCGGCCGGAATCAAAACGACTTACAGGGGTATTTAAAAAGAAAAACGACAATCCAAACATGGCCTTATGTAAAGGCCACTAGGATGATTCTCTTATCTAAAAAAAGGCAGGTTACTCCTGGCTAGATGCCAGGTGGTGGTGGCTGAGTCCATGAATTGTACTGTATCTCTTTTGCCGAACCTTGCTCTGATCTGCCATATCTGCTCAAGATGTAGATGAGCCTAGTCCATGAATCCTAGCTAGATCCCACATTTAGGTTAATCACATCATGGTACATAATGTGTTGGTTATCAGTGGTTCCGGTTCTATTCCAGCTGGTAAATCACATCATGGTAGACCTGAGACTGTATTAGCATGTATTCCTAAATGCTCTTATATTTCTTTACGGATGGAGTACTATATTTATTTCTGAATCTTGTTGGCTTTACATGGTAGCCTTCAGCTGTTCTCTTAAAGTGAGTTCCATAGATAATTCCTGTGGCCAATCCTCAGTCACATGGTGCGTGCACTCACACTAACCAGTGGAGATGACCTGGAGATATGTTTCTTATTGTCTTTGGCCCGGGACAGTATCTCATCTGCCAGAGTGGAGATGGCCTGGACTCTGGAACCATGTATCCTGATGCTTCTTCTTGTCTTCGGCTTCAGACAGTATCTCTCTCATTGTTTTCTCTCTCATTGTTTTATAATGTGGTTGGATACTGACAGCATCTCATCTTCATGTTCTTTTTTTAAAAAAAAATTGGTGTGCACCGCTTGTCTTTTATAGACTGGCACGGTCGTTTTACGACTCGTACTACTGTGTGAATCTACAGGTCACAATGTTTGTGCAGTTGGAGAATCAAAAGTGCAGGTTTTCATTCCCTCGCCTTGTTTGGAGGACTTTGAAATGTAGGAACAGGGCAAGAATTTCAAAGAGAAACTTCTATTTCCTCCACATTTTAGAGGATTTTAAGCACAAGTCAAACGCCAATACCCTATGCAGTTTTTATTTTTATTTTTGCAATGTGGCATAAATGAGTTGCTCTAAATATGGTACTCCCCCCAATCCAACATAAGCAGCTTTGGACTAAGATTGGTTTAGGGAGTACCAACCAATAGGAATATAATCTTTATTGTTTTCTTCTTACAGAAGAAACATATGTTTTCTTGAACATAGTACAATCGAAGTCGCTCACATACACGAGCATAGGGGTGAGCGTAGAAACATATGTTTTCTGGAGAGACGCTTTCCTCCAGAAATTTATCTGTAGTTTTCCTGTGTGAAGCGTCAAACATATGTTTTTATTCAGTGAATCTGAGCTCCCCTCGGGTTATAATGTGCTTAATATTTCATTTCACCATTTTTTTCCTTCCATGTGTTCCAAGTAGACCTTGAATCCCTCTGTATAGTCCACGACGATATTACTCTCATTGATGAGAAACATTCATAAAAGAATCCACGAACCTAAAGGGCTTACAATTGCTCAGTTGAGAAATGTGGTGACCCGCATGTTCCTCTTCCTTGCAGGATTTTTGACTCAGATTTCCTAGGAGGTTCTCAGAATGCTGAACAATCCAATATGGCAGACTGACGAGCTGCGCATATTTGAATTTTTCTCTCGAAATAATACAAGTGAGGTTACAGTTTAATCTTTTTTCGATGAAAAATGTGCTTGCTCCGCAGATTTCATCACTCTATCATACACCCACGCGAAGCGCTCGGACAGGTACCGAACTCCCCCGATCGAGGTCAAGACATGTAGAAATCATTAGACCTAACAAATTCACGATGTGATTGAATCCAATCTTTAAATTAATTTAGGCCAAAGAAATGGCAAATAATAATACAATATCCATCGAGCCCTCTCTCAAAAGGAAGAACAGAACAATAATAAAGCACCAGATGAATCGGACCGGTGCAAATGGATTCGCCAAAAGGAGGAGAAACAAAATAAAATCAAGACATATAAATCAAAGCACGCGCATGCATCGATCAAAACGCACGCGCGCGCCTTGAATCAGCGTAGCGTAGAGCCATACATAGCGGATTAGTGATCTTCTTCTTCCTGCCTTCCTCCTCCTCGCAGCGAACTGACTCGGGCCGGGGCGCGCTTACTGCAGGTAGTAGGCGAAGAAGGAGAGCACGGTGGCCCCGAGCACGGCGCCGACGGCCGGGACGGCTGCGGCGGCGGAGCCAGCGACGGCGGCGCCGGGGGCCGGGGCCATGGCCGGGGCGTCGGCGGCGAGGGCCACGGTGGCGGAGGCGGCGACAAGGACGGCGCAGGCGATCTTCTTCATCTCCATCTCTTCTTGGTCGACGAGGTGGTGGTCTCGGACGAACGCGCGTACGAGAGCACCGGAGCCGGAGAAGAACGGAGGGGAGGAAGAAGTGCTCCGGCTGATGCTCTGTGGGTTGTCCTTGTTGCTTTGCCTGAGGAAGGACGGGAGGGCGGGGGCCGCCATTTATAGGGCTCATCTTGGGGAGTAGTGGCCGCCATGTGGAGGTGCCTACGTGCGTTCACGTGCATGCGAGGGCGAGGCGGGCGGGCGGCCGGGCGGTAATCTCTCGCCCGGAGGGAACGCGTCGTCGCGAGCATGGTTCGTTAAATTTGAACGAGAACGCGTCGTCCTTCTGGCTTGGTATAAGCACGCGCGCGTTTGCCCGTTCTGTACAGACAGAGAGAGAAAAAGGCGAACGCTCCGCTAGGTCCGGTCGACCGGCCCAATTTTCGGCTGGTCGCCGCGCAAGCGTTGGATCCAGCCGCATGCGCCGTCAGATCCAGGAAAAAAAATAAAGATGTCCTCAAAAAAAAGGAGAAAGGAAGAAAAAAAACCTTTCCTGCCCCTCACATCGCTCGCGCACGGCCCCACGACCTCCCACCACCTACAGCTTGCAGCACGGTGGCGTGCTCGCAGTTGCCGCTCGCATGCGCCGCTTCCCGGATGCAACACCGGTGCCCGCTGGTCCGCCCTACGCAACAAAATGTGGTATCGATCCTAACTAATTGGGCCCTGTTACAACTTTTGCTGTAAGCCATTGCTATGGTAGCACCCGGTGGCAACCGGTCCAACACGTGATGTCATTGATGCAGCATCCGAGAGACGCCGTTGTAGCATCTAGTGACCACGGTTCCAACACGTGGTGGTCGCAGACCTAGCATTCTGGGAACCGCCCGTGGTAGCATCGGGTAGTCGTCGTTGTAGCATCTGCTGACCATGGTTGTAGCAACCCACCTCGCTGCTTCCAGCAAAAATAACCTTACTGCTTCCGACACCTCTGGCGACGTCACCCCCTGGATTGCAAATCACCGTGGCTGGTTGTACCATTTGTTTTCACCAGTCGCAGTTGTCAACAACCACGTTTGTAGCATTCGGCTAGTGGTGGGTGTCGCCGCCGCGAGCTAAACGTAGCACGGCCGTGTGACGATTATAGCATCTCCACGCACCGGTCCTAGCTCCACACATATGCGGTTGCAACACCCCCTCCCTCACGTCCCAGCCCCGACGAAGCCGATTCCAGCACAAGTGCGTGCTGGTTCCAGCATGGCTGGTCGCAGCACTGCCTCACCATGCTTATAGCACGCAACATCAACGCCGGTGACGGGGTCGTGATTGCAGCGAGCGCCCATAAATCTAGTGAGGGGATGGCCCGACGAGATGGAGAAACACGAGGAGAAAGGGGGGTGCAACTTGTTCTGCAGGGGACGGGTGGGAGTGACAGATCTTCGCTAGTGGAACTGCGATATCAATGAGAAAGGATGAGATCCATGGGAGGTATATTTTCTCTGTGAAAGAGAGAGGGGCGTGAGGGGGGTGAGTAGCAAGAGAGACAAGGATATAAGGTTAGCATAGTGAGCGGTGCGTGGGGCCAAAAAAGTAGTGGATTGCGTGACGTGGCCATCGCAACATTGGGTCGGGCGGCCGTAGGGAAATGTTTCCCCAAAAAACAATATAGCTTCAAAAGGTAAAGATCAAATAGATGCAGAGAAAAAAACTTAATATAGATTCAAAAAGAAAAACTTAAAACCACCTGCGGACATCCGACACCACAAATATTTTTTGAAGCTATATTGAGTTTTTTTTATCTCTATAGACTAACCAACTGCACTTGCAAGCGTTCCATGGTCGATCACACATGTTGCACTGACGGGTGGCTTCGCCCTACTATGTTATGATACACGATAAATTATCGATTGCCTCACCAATGATCGTATTTACCACAGTGATCGTCAATGCAGAAGCCCAGCCTTAGCTCTATGAACGAGGTTCTCTGCTTTTCTCATCGGCATTTTTAATATGGGAGTTGGCGAGTACTCATTTATGGACGCACAACAAGAGGTGGCTACAGAGCAACACATGGTGAAGGTTCAAGTAAAGGACATAGTAGTTGTTGTGCTAGCCCATCCGATCAGCATCGTCCTCCCGCTTAACTACAACACCGTTGATATTTCAAGGCGGTCTAAAATGCCTCTAAAGGAGTGAAATCTGCCTTCAAATGCTTCTCACAATGTTTCTTCAAAACGCTAGAAATGGTAGCGAAGCGGATGGCCAACCGAGGCGTTTTCCAATAATGCTTCGAAAATCTTTCAAAGGGTGGTGTTTTAGCATCGCCTTAAGTACTGAAATCGCGTCGCCATCAAGCTGTCCAGGTCTTTTGCGTGCCTTCGGCGTTGCAACAGCCCCACAGGCAACCTACCTCTGCAAGCTGGAGTCGAATCTTTAATTTTGAGAAACGCATCAATCAATTAGGAGGTGCTTTCGAAAATAGCCTCAAAAGCTTTGAGGCACTCCTAAAAAATGCCCCCAAAGTTCCATACAGTCCGAGGCATTTTCTGAAAGTACCTATGAAGCTCATACACTTTGGGGTGTTTTCCAATAATGCCTCGAAAATCTTTCAAACGTTGGCGTTTTAGCATCGCCTTAAGTACTCAAACCGCGGTGCCGCCAAGCTGTCCAGGTCCTCTGTGTGCCTTCGGCGTTGCAACAACCCCACGGGCAACCTACCTCTGCAAGTTGGAGTCGAAGCTCTAATTTTGAGGTGATTTTGAGAAACGCATCAATCAATTAGGAGGTGCTTTTGAAAATAGCCTCAAAAGCTCTATCAATTTGAGGCACTCCTCGAAAATGCCCCCAAAGCTTCATGCAGTCCGAGGCATTTTCTGAAAGTACCTCTGAAACTCATACAGTCCGAGACGTTTCCCAAAAATGCCTCAAGTTAAAGATGATTTTAAGGCAAACTGTTCAAAACGCCTCCTTAAACACGAATTTGAGGCACTTAGACAAAATGCCTTACCAAAATGCCTTCGATCAGCGACTGTGTTGTTGTGCTTGGACCAATTTCGAATATGTTTTCAAGGGAAGGGCTTAGATTTGAGTCCTTTTTCTTACTTTTGCACCCTTGAAACAGTCATATTTTATGTTTTCCCGCCACTGTTGGTAGTCGTTACAAGCCATAATCTTTTCTTCTACATAGTTAGTGCAATGAGAGGTGATAAGGCAATCACGCGGGAACCAAAACGGGTTGATAAGGCAAGACAAACTCTTTAGTGAAATTTCCTGAGATTTACTCCCTTCTGCGTTGGATAAGTAACATGAAGCCAAATTTCAATTCATTTGGATATCTGAGCAGCTCTTGGCAAAAAAGACAAATCGGGTCAAAACAGTTCGTGAACAATAAACTTTTTTACAGACCCTGATTTTGTCTTTTTTGCAGAGAGCTGCTCAAATGTCCAAACGAGTTGAAATTTACAGCGAACCTCATGCATCAAATTATCTACCACACAAAAAAATTGAATTTTTCTAGTATTTGTTTTGATTTTTTTCGTCGGAGCGGGTGCAGCTGAGCCCGGGAGCCAAATTGGCCTTCTCTTCCATTTCCCATCAGGTCTTATACAATGAGAGGTGCTTAGGGAGGTGCTTAAAGAAATAAATCGGACTTTTCTTAAGCACCAGTGCTTATTTGTACAGGATAGACGCTTAACTAAGCGTCTCTCCTGTAGAAATAGGCACCGGTGCTTCAGAAAAATCCGGTTTATTTTTCTAAACATCTCTCTAAGCACCTTCCGTTGTACAAGGCCTTGGCCGCAAGAAAAAAAGGACTTCCATTCCCCATGATCTGCTTATCCAGACATTTCACTGTACCTCTTATATACAAGAAAAAAGAAACAGGTATTCCGTTGTACTTGTGCTGGTCTGGATGGATGGAACTTCTAGCTTTTGTCGTGCGGACCTGCAACACCATGTTTCTAGCTGGCAAAAACAAGTCGACCACTTGCCGTTATAGTAACACAAAAAAAAACACAAGAACTTCTTTTTGGTTGCGCAAAGCGTGCAAAAAATAAGTACGCGGAGCCAATTCAAACCCGCGGTGCAACCAGGCAACCAGCGGCGCCATGGGCAGGGGGGCCTTGGCTGGCCGAGCGCCAATCGATGGTCCGTGCTGTCGTGGGTCCGCCGACGCCACGTTCTCGCCAACGCCAATGATCTCGCGTCTCCTGCGCCGCTGCCAAAAACACCTGGCAGAAGGACACCTGGCTGTGTGTTTCCCATCAGATGCTGGCTTCTTTCTCCCTCCATCTCTTGGAGAATTTCTTTTGGTTAGAGTTGTGGATAGTAGCTCATCCGATCATTGGAGTATCTGTCTGTTCATAATTGCGTTGGTTCCATCTCACCCTGTAACATATGCTGATATGCACTGATTCCAGCCGGGAACTCTCAGGATCATGTCATACAGTGCACGTAGTAGGTAGCCGGACCTCTTTGCCCTGCAATCTTGATTTTTCTTTTTCCGGGTGCAATCTTGATGGGCTTACCTTTGCTGAAACAAAGTCTGAATGGGCTTCTTGCTCTCAGTTATTCTTTGGCAGAAAACTGATGAGCTCCTTTTTTTTCTTCGAGCAGACGGCAAGAGGGGGGGGGGGGGGGGGGGGGGGGGGCTTATCCGCGAGGATATATCGACCGGCCAACAGGGCCTCTCTTGATGAGCTGTGAATAATTCTTTTATATATATATATTTGACACCGAAGTAAAGAGTACATGTCTATCATAGACTAAGCTGCCTTTTCATCAAGAATAAAGTTTTATAATACATACAGAGTGGCCATGTTTTGACATGGGTATGTCGAAACCTTTAGACAAAAAGGCACAAGAACTACTCTTAAGTTTGGATAACATTTCGGGGTTCAGATGGATAGTCATGCTACTTTGGATGATGTCCTCGGCTGCGACGTGGCCTATGTCGATATACGTAATTATTTCGCTAGTGAAGATGCGGCGGTTGACTAAGATCCAATCGATCGAAATCCGTAGCAAGGGGAACGAAGTGTTTTCTCCTCCCTCCCTCTCCAGTGAAACCCTAGGAGCTAGGGCGACGGTGCCGCAAGATCATGACCCCCTCTCCCTCCGTCCGTCGCTTCAGCAGTGGTAGGGCGCCTGGAACCCGCTCTTTCAAACCGATGGTGTTAGCCTGGTAGGGTGAGATTAGTTTAGATTTGGTCCCCCGGTCGTTGGTGGCGAGGCGATGGCGCCACCGTCGGCATGAAGTAAGTCCTCTCAGCCTCATTCTCGTTGTGATGGTGCTTCATGGTATCGGTGGGAGGCATGTGGATAGTGGTGTGTCCCCAGATCTACTTATTCATATTGTTCTTTTTTCTTTTTCTGCAGGTTTGTCTCGGTGGCGTTGTCATGCAAAGCAGATGACGCTAATGTGCATATTGGTCCCCTGGTTCCAGTTTCGACCGATGAAGGTTCGTTAGTTTCAACCTCGCCGGGGAGCGTGTGAGAGTTGTGTTCACTGGTTGTCTTGTCGGACTTGGGGCGTTATGCGGGCCCTCTCTGCGTTTTCTTCTCCGAGGCAACAATTTTCTATATAGATTGTTGTCGCCAACATTATATGGTCTCATCGACGACTTCCCGACTTCTAAAAGCTCTTGGGTTAAACAAGTTTGCTTCGTTCAGAAGGAGGCCTAGAACGGCAACAAGCTTTGCTCACACATGGTTATGTTTGCTTTTGTGTGCGGGATAAGTCATAAGAATAATCTACATTTTGGTTTCGTGTGGGCTTTACAAGTCGTTTCCATGAAGAACTTATTAAATTGGGCCGCATAGGCGGAGTTGGAGGAGTATTTCCCACCAGTGTTCCAGTGCAAGGCTATGGTGCTCGGCCTCAATTGTCATAGAGTCACCGTGATGATAGACACCAAGTAAATCAAATAATGCACTTGCGCTAATCTGTTTAACTTTTTCACCAGCCAAATCTAGCTGTCCTTGTGCAACTCATTGAAGATTGACTTACTCTTACGTGTCGGAATATCGAAGAGTTGCAGGCAAAAATATCAAAGAGGGATGCTTCTGGACCAGGTGTCATGCCAAAACAATGACATTTTACTGTCTCCAATGATGATGGATGTGGATACTCTGAATAAGTTCCACTGCATTGCATGGGGGCTGAGACCCCACCACAGCCTGTCAGGTCGGTCCACAAAAGCCATGGCCATTGCAGCCCAAGAGCTCTCCCGAACCAGTGAAGGTCATTTATGCTAAGCCACCAATCACTTTTGCACGACGCACGTTCTTCTAGTTCGCAAGCAACTAGGCATCCCTGACGATCTCGCAGTCATCTCCATTCAAGATGAAGTGATGCATGATTTTGTCAATTTTGATGCTTGTAAAGTTAGGCATGGGGATGACCAACATATAATATGTACCAGACAAAGCGATGACCGATGCGAGTGTGTCTCTTCATTTAAACCACTTTAAATGAAAACCATGATTATGATGAAGTTTATTGCATAGGTAAAGTAACTCCACAGCATGTGAACTATTTTGTGATTGCATCGGCTTGACATGGTGCAAAAAGTAAATAAAGAATTGATGAAAGGCTTTTGCTTCCAAAATAATAATAAGCTAAATTGGGCATGGAGAGTCGAGTGACCAAAAATATGAAGGACCCTTAGAGGTGTTGGAAATATGCCCTAGAGGCAATAATAAAAGCATTATTATTATATTTCCTTGTTCATGATAATTGTCTTTATTCATGCTATAATTGTGTTATCCGGAAATCGTAATACATGTGTGAATAATAGACACCAACATGTCCCTAGTAAGCCTCTAGTTGACTGGCTCGTTGATCAACAGATAGTCATGGTTTCCTGACTATGGACATTGGATGTCATTGATAACGAGATCACATCATTAGGAGAATGATGTGATGGAAAAGACCCAATCCTAAACATAGCACAAGATCGTATAGTTCGTTTGCTAGAGTTTTCCAATGTCAAGTATCCTTTCCTTAGACCATGAGATCGTGTAACTCCCGGATACCGTAGGAGTGCTTTGGGTGTGCCAAACGTCACAACGTAACTGGGTGACTATAAAGGTATACTACGGGTATCTCCGAAAGTGTCTGTTTGGTTGACACGGATCAAGACTGGGATTTGTCACTCCGTATGACGGAGAGGTATCACTGGGCCCACTCGGTAATGCATCATCATAATGAGCTCAAAGTGACCAAGTGTCTGGTCACGGGATCATGCATTACGGTACGAGTAAAGTGACTTGCCGGTAACGAGATTGAACAAGGTATTGGGATACCGACGATCGAATCTCGGGCAAGTAGCATACCGATTGACAAAGGGAATTGTATACGGGGTTGCTTGAATCCTTGACATCGTGGTTCATCCGATGAAATCATCGAGGAGCATGTGGGAGCCAACATGGGTATCCAGATCCCGCTGTTGGTTATTGACCGGAGAGCGATCTCGGTCATGTCTACATGTCTCCCGAACCCGTAGGGTCTACACACTTAAGGTTCGGTGACGCTAGGGTTGTAGGGATATGTATATGCAGTAACCCGAATGTTGTTCGGAGTCCCGGATGAGATCTCGGACGTCACGAGGAGTTCCGGAATGGTCCGGAGGTAAAGAATTATATATAGGAAGTGCTATTTCGGGCATCGGGACAAGTTTCGGGGTCACCGGTATTGTACCGGGACCACCGGAAGGGTCCCGGGGTCCACCGGGTGGGGCCACCTGTCCCGGGGGGCCACATGGGCTGTAGGGGGTGCGCCTTGGCCTACATGGGCCAAGGGCACCAGCCCCAAGAGGCCCATGCGCCTAGGGTTTCAAGGAGGGAAGAGTCCTAGGAGGGGAAGGCACCTCCTAGGTGCCTTGGGGAGGAGGGATTCCTCCCCCTTGGCCGCACCCCCCTAGGAGATTAGATCTCCTAGGGCCGGCGCCCCCCCTTGGCCCTCCTATATATAGTGGGGGAGATGGAGGACTTCTTACCTTTGCCTTTGGTGCCTCCCTCTCCCTCTCCAACACCTCCTCCTCCATAGTGCTTGGCGAAGCCCTGCTGGAGTACTGCAGCTCCATCACCACCACGCCGTCGTGCTGTTGCTGGAGCCATCTCCCTCAACCTCTCCTTCCCCCTTGCTGGATCAAGAAGGAGGAGACGTGGCTGTTCCGTACGTGTGTTGAACGCGGAGGTGCCGTCCGTTCGGTGCTAGGATCTTCGGTGATTCGAATCACGTCGAGTACGACTCCCTCATCCCTGTTTTTTGAACGCTTCCGCTCGCGATCTACAAGGTACGTAGATGCATCTAATCACTCGTTGCTAGATGAACTCCTAGATGGATCTTGGTGAAACCGTAGGAAAATTTTTGTTTTCTGCAACGTTCCCCATCAGTGGTATCAGAGCCAGGTTTATGCGTAGTTCTTCTTGCGCGAGTAGAACACAATTTGTTGTGGGCGTAGATGTTGTCAACTTTCTTGCCGCTACTAGTCTTATCTTGCTTCAACGGTATTGTGGGATGAAGCGGCCCGGACCAACCTTACACGTACGCTTACGTGAGACCGGTTCCACCGACTGACATGCACAAGTTGCATAAGGTGGCTGGCGGGTGTCTGTCTCTCCCACTTTAGTTGGAGCGGATTCGATGAAAAGGGTCCTTATGAAGGGTAAATAGAAGTTGACAAATCACGTTGTGGCTTTCACGTAGGTAAGAAAACGTTCTTGCTAGAACCCTACTTCAGCCACGTAAAACTTGCAACAACAATTAGAGGACGTCTAACTTGTTTTTGCAGCAAGTGCTTTGTGATATGATATGGCCGAAGTTGTGATGAATGATGAATGATCTATATGTGATGTATGAGATGTTCATGCTATTGTAATAGGAATCACGACTTGCATGTCGATGAGTATGACAACCGGCAGGAGCCATAGGAGTTGTCTTTATTTTTTGTATGACCTGCGTGTCATTGAGAAACGCCATGTAAATTACTTTACTTTATTGCTAAACGCGTTAGCCATAGTAGTAGAAGTAATAGTTGGCGAGCAACTTCATGGAGACACAATGATGGAGATCATGATGATGGAGATCATGGTGTCATGCCGATGACAAGATGATCATGGAGCCCCAAGATGGAGATCAAAGGAGCTATGTGATATTGGCCATATCATGTCACTATTATTATTTGATTGCATGTGATGTTTATCATGTTTTTCATCTTGTTTGTTTAGAATGACGGTAGTAAATAAGATGATCCCTCATAATAATTTCAAGAAAGTGTTCCCCCTAGCTGTGCACCGTTGCGACAGTTCGTTGTTTCGAAGCACCACGTGATGATCGGGTGTGATAGATTCTAACGTTCACATACAACGGGTGTAAGACAGATTTACACATGCAAAACACTTAGGTTGACTTGACGAGCCTAGCATGTGTACAGACATGGCCTCGGAACACAGAAGACCGAAAGGTCGAGCATGAGTCGTATAGAAGATACGATCAACATGAAGATGTTCACCGACGTTGACTAGTCCGTCTCACGTGATGATCGGACACGGCCTAGTTAACTCGGATCATGTTATACTTAGATGACAGGAGGGATGTCTATCTAAGTGGGAGTTCATTGAATAATTTGATTAGATGAACTTAATTATCATGAACTTAGTCTAAAATATTTACAATATGTCTTGTAGATCAAATGGCCAACGTAGTCCTCAACTTCAACGCGTTCCTAGAGAAAACCAAGCTGAAAGACGATGGCAGCAACTATACGGACTGGGTCCGGAACCTGAGGATCATCCTCATAGCTGCCAAGAAAGATTATGTCCTACAAGCACCGCTGGGTGACGCACCTGTTCTCCCTGCAGAACAAGACGTTATGAACGCTTGGCAGGCACGTACCGATGACTACTCCCTCGTTCAGTGCGGCATGCTTTACAGCTTAGAGCTGGGGCTCCAAAAGCGTTTTGAGAGACATGGAGCATATGAGATGTTCAAAGAGCTGAAAATGGTTTTTCAAGCTCATGCCCGGGTCGAGAGATATGAAGTCTCCGACAAATTCTTCAGCTGTAAGATGGAGGAAAATAGTTCTGTCAGTGAGCACATACTCACTATGTTTGGGTTACATAACCGCTTGACTCAGTTGGGAGTTAATCTCCCGGATGACGCGGTCATTGACAGAATCCTTCAGTCGCTTCCACCGAGCTACAAGAGCTTTGTGATGAACTTCAATATGCAGGGGATGGAAAAGACCATTCCTGAAGTATTTGCTATGCTGAAATCAGCAGAGGTAGAAGTCAAGAAGGAACATCAAGTGTTGATGGTCAATAAAACCACTAAGTTCAAGAAGGGCAAGGGTAAAAAGAACTTCAAGAAGGATGGCAAGGGAGTTGCCGCGCCCGGTAAGCAAGCTGCCGGGAAGAAGCCTAAGAATGGACCCAAGCCCGAGACTGAGTGCTTTTATTGCAAGGAAAGTGGTCACTGGAAGCGGAACTGCCCCAAATACTTAGCGGACAAGAAGGCCGGCAAAACAAAAGGTATATGTGATATACATGTAATTGATGTGTACCTTACCAGTACTCGTAGTAGCTCCTGGGTATTTGATACCGGTGCAGTTGCTCACATTTGTAACTCAAAGCAGGAGCTGCGGAATAAGCGGAGACTGGCGAAGGACGAGGTGACGATGCGCGTCGGGAATGGTTCCAAGGTCGATGTGATCGCCGTCGGCACGCTACCTCTACATTTACCTACGGGATTAGTTTTGAACCTCAATAATTGTTATTTAGTGCCAAGTTTGAGCATGAACATTGTGTCAGGATCTCGTTTAATACGAGATGGCTACTCATTTAAATCCGAGAATAATGGTTGTTCTATTTATATGAGAGATATGTTTTATGGTCATGCTCCGATGGTGAATGGTTTATTCTTAATGAATCTCGAGCGTAATGCTACACATATTCATAGTGTGAGTACCAAAAGATGTAAGGTTGATAATGATTGTCTCACATACTTGTGGCACTGCCGCCTTGGTCACATAGGTGTCAAACGCATGAAGAAGCTCCATGCTGATGGACTTTTAGAGTCTCTTGATTACGAATCATTTGACACGTGCGAACCATGCCTCATGGGTAAAATGACCAAGACTCCGTTCTCAGGAACAATGGAGCGAGCAACCAACTTATTGGAAATCATACATACTGATGTGTGCGGTCCAATGAGTGTTGAGGCTCGCGGTGGCTATCGTTATGTTCTCACCCTCACTGATGACTTAAGTAGATATGGGTATGTCTACTTAATGAAACACAAGTCTGAGACCTTTGAAAAGTTCAAGGAATTTCAGAGTGAGGTTGAGAATCAACGTGACAGAAAAATCAAGTTTCTACGATCAGATGGTGGAGGAGAATACTTGAGTCACGAGTTTGGCACACACTTAAGAAAATGTGGAATAGTTTCACAACTCACGCCGCCTGGAACACCTCAGCGTAATGGTGTGTCCGAACGTCGTAATCGCACTCTATTGGATATGGTGCGATCTATGATGTCTCTTGCCGATTTACCGCTATCTTTTTGGGGCTATGCTTTAGAGACTGCCGCATTCACTTTAAATAGGGCTCCGTCGAAATCCGTTGAGACGACACCGTTTGAATTATGGTTTGGGAAGAAACCTAAGCTGTCGTTTCTAAAAGTTTGGGGATGCGATGCTTATGTCAGGAAACTTCAACCTGAAAAGCTCGAACCCAAGTCAGAAAAATGTGTCTTCATAGGATACCCAAAAGAAACTGTTGGGTATACCTTCTACCTCAGATCCGAAGGCAAGATCTTTGTTGCCAAGAATGGGTCCTTTCTAGAGAAAGAGTTTCTCTCGAAAGAAGTAAGTGGGAGGAAAGTAGAACTTGATGAAGTATTACCTCTTGAACCGGAAAATGGCGCAACTCAAGAAAATGTTCTTGAGGTGCCTACACCGACTAGAGAGGAAGATAATGATGATGATCAAGATACTTCTGATCAAGCTCCTACTGAAATTCGAAGGTCCACAAGGACACGTTCCGCACCAGAGTGGTACGGCAACCCTATCTTGGAAATCATGTTGTTAGACAACGGTGAACCTTCGAACTATGAAGAAGCGATGGCGGGCCCGGATTCTGACAAATGGCTAGAAGCCATGAAATCCGAGATAGGATCCATGTATGAAAACGAAGTATGGACTTTGACTGACTTGCCCGTTGAGCGGCGAGCCATAGAAAATAAATGGATCTTTAAGAAGAAGACAGACACGGATGGTAATGTGACCATCTATAAAGCTCGGCTTGTCGCTAAGGGTTATCGACAAGTTCAAGGGGTTGACTAAGATGAGACTTTCTCACCGGTAGCGAAGCTGAAGTCCGTCCGAATCATGTTAGCAATTGCCGCATTCTATGATTATGAAATATGGCAAATGGACGTCAAAACGGCATTCCTTAATGGTTTCCTTAAGGAAGAGTTGTATATGATGCAGCCAGAAGGTTTTGTCGATCCTAAGAATGCTGACAAGGTGTGCAAGCTCCAACGCTCGATTTATGGGCTGGTGCAAGCATCTCGGAGTTGGAACATTCGCTTTGATGAGATGATCAAAGCGTTTGGGTTTACGCAGACTTATGGAGAAGCCTGCGTTTACAAGAAAGTGAGTGGGAGCTCTGTAGCATTTCTCATATTATATGTAGATGACATACTTTTGATGGGAAATGATATAGAACTCTTGGACAGCATAAAGGCCTACTTGAATAAGAGTTTTTCAATGAAGGACCTTGGAGAAGCTGCTTATATATTAGGCATCAAGATCTACAGAGATAGATCAAGACGCCTCATAGGTCTTTCACAAAGCACATACCTTGATAAGATATTGAAGAAGTTCAATATGGATCAGTCTAAGAAGGGGTTCTTGCCCTGTGTTGCAAGGTGTGAAATTGAGCTTAGCTCAATGTCCGACCACGGCAGAAGATATAGAAGAGATGAGTGTCATCCCCTATGCCTCAGCCATAGGTTCTATTATGTATGCCATGCTGTGTACCAGACCTGATGTAAACCTTGACGTAAATTTGGTAGGAAGGTACCAAAGTAATCCCGGCAAGGAACACTGGACAGCGGTCAAGAATATCCTGAAGTACCTGAAAAGGACTAAGGAAATGTTTCTCGTTTATGGAGGTGACGAAGAGCTCGTCGTAGAGGGTTACGTCGACGCTAGCTTCGACACAGATCTGGATGACTCTAAGTCACAAACCGGATACGTGTATATTTTGAATGGTGGGGCAGTAAGCTGGTGCAGTTGCAAGCAGAGCGTCGTGGCGGGATCTACATGTGAAGCGGAGTACATGGCAGCCTCGGAGGCAGCGCATGAAGCAATTTGGGTGAAGGAGTTCATCACCGACCTAGGAGTCATACCCAATGCGTCGGGGCCGATCAAGCTCTTCTATGACAACACTGGAGCTATTGCTCTTGCCAAGGAGCCCAGATTTCACAAGAAGACAAGGCACATCAAGCGTCGCTTCAACTCCATTCGTGAAAATGTTCAAAATGGAGACATAGATATTTGTAAAGTACACACGGACCTGAATGTAGCAGATCCGTTGACTAAACCTCTCCCTAGAGCAAAACATGATCAACACCAGAATTCCATGGGTGTTCGATTCATCACAATGTAACTAGATTATTGACTCTAGTGCAAGTGGGAGACTGTTGGAAATATGCCCTAGAGGCAATAATAAAAGCATTATTATTATTATATTTCCTTTTTCATGATAATTGTCTTTATTCATGCTATAATTTTGTTATTCGGAAATCGTAATACATGTGTGAATAATAGACACCAACATGTCCCTAGTAAGCCTCTAGTTGACTGGCTCGTTGATCAACAGATAGTCATGGTTTCCTGACTATGGACATTGGATGTCATTGATAACGAGATCACATTATTAGGAGAATGATGTGATGGACAAGACCCAATCCTAAACATAGCACAAGATCGTATAGTTCGTTTGCTAGAGTTTTCCAATGTCAACTATCCTTTCCTTAGACCATGAGATCGTGTAACTCCCGGATACCGTAGGAGTGCTTTGGGTGTGCCAAACATCACAACGTAACTGGGTGACTATAAAGTTATACTACGGGTATCTCTGAAAGTGTCTGTTGGGTTGACACGGATCAAGACTGGGATTTGTCACTCCGTATGACGGAGAGGTATCACTGGGCCCACTCGGTAATGCATCATCATAATGAGCTCAAAGTGACCAAGTGTCTGGTCACGGGATCATGCATTACGGTACGAGTAAAGTGACTTGCCGGTAACGAGATTGAACGAGGTATTGGGATACCGACGATCGAATCTCGGGCAAGTAGCATACCGATTGACAAAGGGAATTGTATACGGGGTTGCTTGAATCCTTGACATCGTGGTTCATCCGATGAGATCATCGAGGAGCATGTGGGAGCCAACATGGGTATCCAGATCCCGCTGTTGGTTATTGACTGGAGAGCGATCTCGGTCATGTCTACATGTCTCCCGAACCCGTAGGGTCTACACACTTAAGGTTCGGTGACGCTAGGGTTGTAGGGATATGTATATGCAGTAACCCGAATGTTGTTCGGAGTCCCGGATGAGATCCCGGACGTCACGAGGAGTTCCGGAATGGTCCAGAGGTAAAGAATTATATATAGGAAGTGCTATTTCGGGCATCGGGACAAGTTTCGGGGTCACCGGTATTGTACCGGGACCACCGGAAGGGTCCCGGGGGTCCACCGGGTGGGGCCACCTGTCTCGGGGGGCCACATGGGCTGTAGGGGATGCGCCTTGGCCTACATGGGCCAAGGGCACCAGCCCCAAGAGGCCCATGCGCCTAGGGTTTCAAGGAGGGAAGAGTCCTAGGAGGGGAAGGCACCTCCTAGGTGCCTTGGGGAGGAGGGATTCCTCCCCCTTGGCCGCACCCCCCTAGGAGATTAGATCTCCTAGGGCCGGCGCCCCCCCTTGGCCCTCCTATATATAGTGGGGGAGATGGAGGACTTCTTACCTTTGCCTTTGGTGCCTCCCTCTCCCTCTCCAACACCTCCTCCTCCATAGTGCTTGGCGAAGCCCTGCCGGAGTACTGCAGCTCCATCACCACCACGCCGTCGTGCTGCTGCTGGAGCCATCTCCCTCAACCTCTCCTCCCCCCTTGCTGGATCAAGAAGGAGGAGACGTGGTTGTTCCGTACGTGTGTTGAACGCGGAGGTGCCGTCCGTTCGGTGTTAGGATCTTCGGTGATTCGAATCACGTCGAGTACGACTCCCTCATCCCCGTTCTTTGAACGCTTCCGCTCGCGATCTACAAGGTACGTAGATGCATCTAATCACTCGTTGCTAGATGAACTCCTAGATGGATCTTGGTGAAACCGTAGGAAAATTTTTGTTTTCTGCAACGTTCTCCATCAAGAGGTACGTACCACCAAGCATCCATGACCAAGTGGCATTCAAAGGGCTCTGAATCTTTTTTTAGGGGAACAAAGGGTTCTAAATCTACCAGGTCTTAACTCAACACTGGTAATGTGCATCACATCTTCACCAAGAGAGTTCAATCAGATAATTACCCCTACAACAAAAAATGATTAGACACTATAAAGACCAAATGGAAGCACTCAAACCAGTTCCATTGGCCGAGCAAAAGGACACACAAAACCCTGTTTTGCATCATCACCTAAGAAATCCTCATAATGCGAGGAATGTGCACTTCCATGAGCAAACACAACTACACAAGGTCTATCATGACCCCCAAACAAGTGCTCACAATAGCCAAGTTCATTGAGTAGAGCATATGACATCTTAGAGAAGAATGTCCATCATGACCCCTGAACAAGTGTTCACAATAGCCAAGTTCATTAAGGAGAACAAATGACATCTTAGAGAAGAACGCCATACCAGTCTCTGAAAAGCCGTATCTTTACAGTTTACAATAGGCATCATCTCACTAAATCAGACAAAGTAGATACATCATAAAATAAAAAGCGGCACCGAATGGTTCAAATAGATATATCCATTACAGAAAAAAGTTCTCTATTGAAAAAGATAGCTCATGTCATTAATGTCACACCACGCCACGAACACGCGTCGTAAACCAATACACATGAGTGACGACCCATCTCGCCAAGGCAATGACACAAAATCAAGAAACATACCACTCGACACAACGGACGTTTCTGCATTGTTCACATTTATCCACGGCAAACTAAGATGTACTAATATGTATGTTTTTAACACAATATACATACACACATACACTCAGACATATGAACGCACACACGTACATCCCTCCTGCCCCTGTGAGCACCTCGAAGAGGCTGAGTCGGCACATCATCTTCAGATTGACAATTCCGTCACAGACGCCCTGCCCCTATGAGCACATGTGAGAGACTAAGCCGGCGCATCATTTTGAGATTGACGAAGTCATCACAGACGCCTTCCTAGTCGACTGGAACGTCTCCTCCCACTAAACACACATCGCCGGAAGGCCTGAAATAAATCCAGAAAATGTGGGCACCATTGTCAAATTTAAGACTTGAACTCTGATGGTTAGAGGATAACACTGTTCTTCTAATCATCCATTGTTGATGCTGCAATAATCGTGCCATGTTGCTGTAATAATCGTCACGTGGACGTGCCCGCCCACATCTCCGCCCCCAGTCATTGTCTCAAAATCTTTCTTTGTCCACCACCTCTGTTTAGCCCTTGTCGTTGCCGCCTCGGCGTCCACCGCCCACGTCGTCTGCGCTGGCCGTGATGTCGCACCACGGTGACCCGCAGCTCCAGGCCGCAATCGGCGATCATCCGCGGGGCACGGCCACCGCAAAATTACGTGACACTGTCACACGGAGCTTTGCTCTCCCCAGGGAAATAAAGCGAATGGAGAACGTACACGGAAATATCACTGAATAATAATAATAATAAACGGACCGATCTCTGTAATCTGTATGTAGCCGCCGAGGCGGCAGAACCGGTCGACCGACTAGTCCCTCGAAAAAATGGGAATGTGGCAGCTGCCATGTCGACGAACCGCCGAACTGACAGCATTCCTCCCTTCAGCTGAGCACTCCCTTTCGCCGCATCGTGTCCGTCCGTGCAATCAAACGATGGATAGCTGGATACCGCGTACTACATACGGCGGCGCCGATCGATCTGGCCCGTTCAGACGTCTCGGATCCTTGCGGCTCCCACCCAGATTCATCGAACGGTTCCGGCCTTGCGTGCGACGCGAGACGGCCAGAGCACAAAATCCCGAAGAAATATCGTCGCATATATTCTGCAGACCAACAACGTGAGCCGGATCATTTCAAAATCACATCTTCGTAGGAAGACACAACTATTCCGCCAGCGAACCGAGCGGCGGGCCGGCGGATGAGCTGCCGTTGGGACTAACCGTAGAACAAAACGAACGGGCCTGCCGGTCGGGCTTTAGGTGCACCTAGAAGATTCTTCCAGGGCGATGGCGATGGCTACCTCCCCTGGCTCTTCCAACTGAAGGTTCCAGTTCCACGAATTGAATACAGGTGACGGGCGTGCCTCAGGGTACTGCACGTTTGGTCGGCCCTCCTCGTCCTCGGTCTCCGTCGAAGAAGATGAAAAATACGTGAGCACGGCCGTGCCATGTTCTACTGGCGCCTACCTTGCTTGGAACCACTTGCAAACTGCATGCGACACACAAGTTGGCGGGAAAGTCCGTGGCGTGCGTGCCATCTCCGCCAGGACAAGCGTCTGTGCCGACCTCGCGTGGAAGAGCACTGCAAGTTGGCGGATCGGTCCGTCGGAACGTTCGCCCCGGCCTTGGTCCGGTCGTCGTCGTCCATGCGTTCGTTCGGTATATAATACTCCGTTTCGAATTACTTGTCACAAATATGGATGTATCTAAGATGTATTTTAGTTCTAGATACATTCATTTCTGCGACGAGTAATTTGAAACAGAGGAAGTACACGGAGCGGATGCAGGGCGCTTACGCCAAGACTTCCGAGCGTTCCACACGGCGCATGTGGCCGTGGCACGTTTCGTAGCGGAGCCGGTACATCTGCACGACCGCACATCGTGCCACACCGTGATCGCAACGTTCCAGCGTAGGCGTAACGTATCGCGGAAAGTCTCACCATACCGAGTGGTCGCCGCAATTATTTTGACGAGAAAAATAACAGTTCAACGGCCACCGATGATAATCACGTGAATTACGGCGACCTGCCATTGCCATGCGCGAGAGGCAACCCAGCGTACGCAGCTACGCCTCACCACGCGCGCACGCCGACCGACCGGTACGATGTCGGCCTTGGCCTAGCTGGCCCGGGAGGCGTGCAGGAAACGCGCGCGCCGCGGTTGGTTGCGGCGCCAGCGTCACGCCGGTTGGGCCGTGGGCGTCAGCCCCGAAGGAATCGCGTGCGCGCGCCGAGACTTCGACCGGCCCGCCTCGCGCTCGCGCCACCTCCGCCATCGGCGCGCCCGACGTGTCGCGCGGCGATACCCACGCGTCGCGCGCGCCGGGACCGCGGCCTCCCACCCCATACCGCCGCGCCAAGCCTCCATATATACCCCTCCCGGTGCCTCCCCCACTCTCACCACCGCTAAGCGATAAGCAGCACTGCACCGCACTCCCCACCTCTCTGATTGACATACCACCTTAGCAGCTAAGCCAAGCCAGCCTCGCCGTCTCGCATCCCAGCAGCAATGGCGTCTCGCGCAGCCGTGGTGGTCGTGGCCGTGACCGCGCTGCTGTTCGCGGCGGCGTCCGCGCAGGAGATGGACGCGAGCATGCCGCCGGCGCCGGCCCCGGTCACGGGCGCGGCCGCCGGGGCCGCCGCGTCGGCGCTGGCCGTGGCCTGCTCCGCCGTGCTGTCCCTGCTCGTCGCACAGTAGGCGGTGAGCTGGTGGTGGTGGTGGTGGCGGTGGCGGTGCGTCGTCGCTCGTCCGGCGGCGACGGTCACTTCGCTTCTGAGTTTAGGGGGAGCAGTAGTAACGAGTAGTGATGGGTTGTGTTGTGTTCGTCTGAGTGGGGCGTGGGCGTTACTCCGTTGCTTAATATTCTTTTGTATCATACATTGCTGCGTGTATTATTTCTGTCTCGTGTGTCGTTGGTTCTATGAATAAAGATTGGATGGTGGTTCTATTTCTGTATCTCCGGTGCCGCGTAATCGATCTCTCGTGTGTTTGTGTGTGTTGTGTTAAATCTTCTCTTCATTGTTTGCATTTCAGTTCTTGTTTTCTTTGCTCGACTTGCCCCCATCTGCCTATGTTCATAGGCAACGAACCTGAAGACAGTGACCTGTTACCAGTAGTACCATCTAGGACCAGGAGCCTAGGAGTTCCTCATCTTATTGCCCCTCAATGTTCTGTTGCTCGTTTATTTCCGCGCTTATAAATTTGTCTCCGCGAGAATCAAGCTGGGCTGTCTAGCTGCTACGAACCTGAATCAAGCACATTCTTCCGCACGATCGATCGATTGCACACGTAGAAAGATACATAGTCCGGTTATAGCCTTGGCATGGAAGAAGGTAGGTGGTGAGATACAGACGAAAGCGGTACGTGTGAGTTACAAGACGCTTTCAGTGTTTTCCCTGTTAGATTTAGACAATTCACATTGATTGATTTCCTCCCAGTAAACTCGCCCACACAAGGCAGCAACGGGGAAATGAAGCTACGGTCTAACTACTTGATATCTCGAACAACTTACAATGAAAATTAGGAACGAGGAAATGAACTGAGAAGGACAACGAAGTTCAGGTCAAATTCGTTTTGCACAATTCGTGTAAATATCTAGATGGGACCTGCACTGCAAGTACCACCGAGACCTTGCAGGTTTCAACCCGCGGGCCAAAGCATAAATTCACGTATGGAAGGATCTGCGTTGCACTGTTCTACCTGTATAGCCTGAACAAATTATTTACTCCATGGACGAGAAACGGACAGGATGTACCACTACGAGTATATACAGTGCCTTTCGTACACGGGCAAGGTAACGACGTGAAGTTCTGATGTTCGACAGGAGAACTCCTAGCCCAAAGACAACACAATGATTGTTCATGACAAGGAACCCGTGATGATCTGAGGCATGACATCTCCGCTGTCGTTAGGTTTACAGTTGTCTTGTAACTTTTTTGGAGATTTACGGCGGCAAACTGAAGTTTCTGCATTCAGCAGTGAAGAGTAAGAACCACGAAAGTCTTGAGAAGACATGATCCAACGGTCAGGAACCCTCTGCTTTTACAGCAGCTGACTACGTGTGGATTATAAGTTGGCAGCAACCACCAGCGGGAGAGAAAGTTATGGCTCCCTAAGTAAGTACGTACTTCTCTTCTCAACTGCTTCCTTCTGGATGTTTTGAATTGTTCAGCGCAAAACAAAATTCAGAAGTGCATGGTCAGATGATTGCAACCTCAGCTTAGTTATGGAAGAACGGTATTGGAAGAACTGCATCGAACCAAAACAGACCTTAATTTGAGATGCATGGTTTCATGTCTTTACCTATAGATGTAACCGGCTGAGCAAGTACGCCAATCTACATGTTGGAACAGAATTTTCCATCGGATATGCAAGCAGAGGTTATACATATTAGAATTTTCCATCAGAAAGCAAGCAGAGGTTATACATTATATTAGAGAAGACCACCAATAGAGAGTACCAACCCAATATTTCTTGCATGCTCTATACTTCCATTGTCGGCATGAAAATGAAGCACAGCCACCGTTGCCGGCTCCTCCAAGCGCCCATCGGTGTAGGCATGCTGGAGAACATACAGTACTGCACGAGTCAAACCGAAGAAGCAAAGAGCGTAGGAAAACAGACAATTGACTAATATAGAAAGGAAGGAGAAGAGAACCACTATGTATGTTACTCCCTCCGATCCAAATTAATTGATGCGGCCTCTATACAATGTCCTGCGTCAATTAATTCGGATCCAAATTAATTGACGCGGCCTCTATACAATGTCCTGCGTCAATTAATTCGGATCGGAGGGAGTATTATTTTGCACAGTTCATTACATGAGTCAAATTACAATGGTCATATTCCGAGGCCATCTGACAGTCACTATTTTACAAAGCATGGCTTTGATGAACACACCATTTAGCTTATCTTCTCAACGTTCCACGTCACCTAAGCTGATTGCAGAACACTTAATATTGCCGGTCTTATGTAGAGGCGCTAGTTCAAAGTTCAAACTATGGTAAATTATTTGCACAACTTATCATCAGCAGTTATGAAGTTACTGCCATTAGAATTTTAGTTAGGCTTCATTCGGAACTGCTGCTGCACATTAAGTATGAGAAGGTAACAACGGGCAAAATATCACTCTGGGGCACTAGTCAAGTTTCAGTTGATAATTCACACATTATATAAGATGTATACGGGATGATAGATTTAAATCGGAAACAAGATAGCATATGTATACCTTGTAGAAACATCGACCACCAAAGGGGCAAGTGTCCCTTCCAAAGTCAAAGTACCTACAATCAATCGACCTGCAATAACATATTTGTGGCTTAGACAAATGTAACATGAATCGACATCTACTCTGAAGAACATACAAATGAAATTTTCTCTGAGGTACTATTAACTTAAAGATTATATAGTGAGATGCATGCAACCATTCGATCTGTTGTTACTAACTTAAGAATTTCCTTATTTCCATCTCAAAAAGTAAAAATCCATACTGACCACATAAGGACGGGCATCATGGTAAGACTAAATGAAGAAAAAGGAATCTTACTTGAGCTTGGCCTTGTAACCGTCAATTATATCCTGTTTTTCCTCCTTCGAGGAGTACCATGTAGCACTAGGAATGACATAGTACGAGACTTTGCGGCATATTGGACAAGCCTTGACTGTAGAGTCGATATCCATAGAAGATGTAAGAGAGCTGCTGCGCCACTTCCTAATGCATGTGATACAGAAGGCATGGTCACATTCAGGTAGAAGCCCAAACCTCTTTTCCGCTGCTGTGGGCTTTGAAAGCACACGGTCCAAACACACACTACATTCCATCTCTTCACTTTTTTTCAAGGTCTCAAGACGTTTGTTGTTTCTCTTGCAGAGCTTGATATGAGCCCCACCTTCGCTGGGCCGGTAGGGATGCAAGCACTGTTTTCCACAGGTTGTGCATGGATCCCCATGCATCTGAGGGCACTCTTTCCCATAGGGACAAGTTCCAGCTGCGGCAAAAGAGCATATGGGCAGATGAGCAAGTGGGTGGAGCGCTTGGTTTTGTGCAGTTAGCGCTGATGACAAGCTGTTCCCATCCTCTGGAATGCAATCTTCATCATCAAATCTCCAGGTAGACTGATGCACAGAGCATACCGATAAACTTTTGTGCGTCTGGTTGCTCACATCTATTTCCCCCTCACAAAGAGGACACCATGACAGATAAGAGTTGGATGGTGCAAGTGCTGCAGTAGTTGATGGTTGGGTGTATTCAGAAGAAACTTCAACATGTTCATATCTGCAACGGCTGCCATAAGAGCACACACCATTCTGGTAAAATGTGCAGACCTGCGTGAATAAGCATTACGGTGATGAACACTAGACTGTTATGAATATGCAGGCTATGAATGCAAATTGACCAGAAGATTACTAAATATGTAAGTTAATATGTTACATCATTTGGTTGATCATTCCAGTCATGGGAGAATTGGCAGTAGTCTCCTTTAAAGCAAGCACCATTCACAAAGAACTTGCAAATGGACCTGATGGACACAGAAAGCAACAAACAAATCTGTAAGTGATTCCACCGATATTAAAAGATTCTCATCTAAGTAGAAAAAAAATCAACAAATTAGAAAGGGAACTGCGAAAATGCTAGTTGAAAGCTACACTTTCATAAGCCGCGCAGTGCTGATACGCGACTCCTAAGCCAAATAAGAACATATCACTATACTAGGAATCATGGTGATCAGTTCCTCGCGGATCATCATCCAGACAAGTGCCTCCTCATGTATTCAGAACTTGCATTTGTCGTCTATTTTTTCGCTAATACATCATTGTTACCTTGTAATTTTGCTCTCACTTACTTATAAGGAATTCAGATATTAATTGCCAACACCATCATTCCCTTCTGTCAATTGTACGTACCGTGACCACTGTCCTATTTCTACAGAAGTCACCATCCCCTTCATTTTCGCCAACTGAATTGCAACCAGGTGCTAAATTGTAGGCGTGGTACCATTGCATTTGTACCAGCCCCTGATCGGCAATAAAAACCTGGGCGGCTCGATAGAAAACCCAATCAACACATAGTGATTCACAGTATACCACAACCACAGCCACAACCATACGAGATTAGCGATGACCCCTCGGAGTTCAAATCGGCCACATCAGCGGCCAGAGGCTTACTGAAATCTGAAATTGCATGCTCTGTCACGCCAGCGCCAGCTCGATTACCTCAGATCACACCCCCCAAAAAAAGCAGCAACCTCACTCAAATCATAGTCTCCTCCAGGCCGCGCGCACCACGAAGGTAGCACAGTAAGCTAAATCCAACCCAAAACCGCTACGCTCGTTACAGGCACCGATTCCACCTCCAAGCTCAACGACGCCGTCTAAACCAGCTCGAATCATCGGCCGCGGGGCCCCGGAGCGAGCTAGGGGAGCGGAGAAATCGCGGTACCTGTTCGACATGGCCGCCTGGCCGGGCCACGCCCGACGGAATCGAGCCGAGCCGCGCTGCCGAGCCGTGCGGAGCCCGCCCGCCGGGGGGCTGTGGCGCCCGCCGTACGCCTAGGGTTTGCCCGCTGACGCGCCGCGCTTCGCTCCCTTGCGTCCCCTTCGCGCTTCCGCAGCTCCGCTTTGCTTTGGGTGGTGGTGCCGCTGCGGCCCAGCGGGGGATGTTTTTTCTTTTCCTATAAACGGGAGGGGGAGAGGGACGGGCGGGGCGGGCGGTGCCGGTTCTACCCCTGGAGCGTGGCGGGGAAGGGGGCCGACGGTTGGGGGCAGGACGGTCAAAAGCAAGGACGCGGGGAAGCGAGGAGGGCGTGGCGCTACGCTCCCGCCGGATTGCGTGGGCAACCGCTTTTTTCCCGGAGGCAGCGGCGAACGTGACGTCGTGGGCTGCCCGCGATAAGGAAGCGTGATTATTATAGTGGGATGGAAGGAAACGCGCGCCGTTCTCTCTTTTGGTGTTTTATCTACTATCTACTGTCTACTATCTACTATCCCTATAAAAGCACGAGAAGGCGGAGAACCAAATCATACTATCCATCGAAACTTGCAATCCGATGGTCTACATCCCTCCAGCCTACTAAACGTGTTTTATGTTTTAATTACTCATCATGCCATCGTTAATAAAATTGGCCACTTACGAAACGTAATCCCCTCACTAATGAAACGACTTAAGCCACACGCTCGCAAAACAGACTCCCCGACATGCTCGGGAACTGCTCGCCCCCATGCTCGAGCCCACCACGCTCGGGAACCGCTGCGCCCCTGCCTCCCCATTCTCACCGTCGGTCGCCCCACCCCGCCCGCACCGGTCGCCTCCCGCCGCTCAGCGCCGCCGGTCGACAGGCTCCGCACCCGCCGCTAGCCCCCGCCCCGCCCGCACCAGCCGCCTCCCGCTGCTCAGCGCCGCTACTCGAGGATGCTTTGCCGGCTTCCCGCGGTTGCCATCGGCATCAAGCTTGAAGGGAACGAGCTCCTCTTGGCTCCCATTTGCCTCGCCTTCGCGACCACGGTCCTTCGCTCCGCTCGCCCTCCGTCGCCGGCCGCCGATCCTCTCCTCGGACGCCGCCCCGCCGTTCCTCTTCTGCTTCCCCGCGAGTGTGAGCAGCCCCCCGCCAGTTCTCCTCTTCTGCCCCAAGAAGGCGGGAGAGCGTGAGCATCCCGCCGGCCTTCATCTGCTGCCCCACAGAAGGACATGAGCGCGGGGTGGCGGCGTCCTTTGAAATCCTTTAATTGGGTTACTGAGATTTAGTATTTCTGATCTTCTTCAGTCTTTCGAATAATCGATTGCTGAGATCTTGATCTTGATGTTGCATTTTTCTTATTTTATTTAAGATTGGTTTTAGATGTAGAGTTGGGTTCATTTTGGATGTGAATGTTGGTTTTTAGATTACTCAATGGTTCATTGCAGAATGTTTTTGGTTGTTGGTGCAGGGAAGCTTTGCATCAATGTTAGACCCCCATTCATGGTCATGTTCATCCCGGAAGAGCGGAGGCAGATTGTGTTATTTGCACAAGGTATACACAGTATACGTCTCTAACATCATGTCAGTTGATTAAACAAGAGAAGAACTTCTGTTGTTTTGTGAAAGTACAGTTGTATGTCTTATAACATTGTCTTCCGCTGTAATCCTTGGTGCAGAATGCCAATTTTATGCCATCGAGATCATCAACCTTCCGATGGATCTGAGAAAGACACCACCTATTGCTTGTCTGAACTTGTGTTGTTCATTGTTTGTAGGTTTCCCAATCTCTCCTAAAGCTTATCCTTTTTGATAGAATCGATCAATTAGCCCGTCTCAAGGTCTTCCCAGATATGCGGCCTTGTTGGAACAAATGGAGTTGGAAAATCCACATCACTTAAAGTCTTAGCTGGCAAGCTGAAACCTCATGTGGGATGATTCAAATTATATCTTCTAAAAAAGATATTCCCTATATTGTGACCTGCTCAAGATAGTCTTATTTAGCTTTGCATTATTTTTTGTGCAGAATCCGGCAAGAGATCATCACATACTTCTAGGGTTCTGAGCTTCAGAATTATTTTACATGTATATTGGAGGACCTGAAGGTAATGCACCGCTACCTTACATACTTCTTTGGACAATTTTCTAATTTGGCAGGTTTAATTCAAGACTACAATTTTCTAATTTTCTAATTTGGACAATGTATGTGCCCCTTAGAAGACGACTTTATAAAATTCATATGCAGTACTATTTTGTGTGTGTGATGCATAGCCAGGACAACCTAACTATCTGATCTTTGGGATGCTACTTTTGTGCACACAGGCAACAAAAACAGGTAGCAACGACAATGTTTGCTATGTAGATCAATACCTGCTACATATGCATTGTTTCCTGTTATGATCAATTCCTGCTACACCTACATTGGAACCTATGATGCATTGCGAGACCTGGAACGGCTTCAATTTTGACTTTTTTTTGTTTCAGAGCTGTTTAATCCAGCAATGAAACGCAGGTCATCGCCCATTCTACTCGCAACATCGGCACAAACTGCCGCTGCTGACCATCATTATTCGGTCGTAATCCCGGCGTCCTCCTCCTGTTGTGCCCTTGGCTTATTGCCTCGAGGTGCCACCCAAATGCGCGTGGCTGCAAAAGTGTTTCATCATGGTCAGCCGCAGGTAGATGACAACAAGCTGCAGAACAATGAGCAGCTCGACAGAGGAGTACCGACGCAACGCTCGCCATAGGGAATTGGGAAGGTACAGAGTTGGGTACGTAATCTTCCTCGGTCGTCACTTTTTTTTAAACTATCTTCGCCACAGAATGATTCTTGATGTCACTACCTCTCATTTATGTTTCCTTTTCAGCATAATCATATCCCAGTGTGTTGTATATTCTTTTCTCCAATGAGGGTCTGTTGCATGACCAATTCATTTCGACCTTCTATCTGATTGCCAGTCTGGTGACGATTTTCTGATAATTTGTATGTCTTTTGGACTGGTTATTAGTTTCTGAAATTAAGGTACTGTGATTTGGGAGGAATAGATGCGTATGGACTGTTGTTACATTGCAGGAGAGTGAATTGTGATCATTTTCCTATTGTGTATACTCTGTTCTATGTAATCAGATTTTCCTTTAGCCTCTTAAAGATATTTCTCCACTTCTTTCTCATTGGTTTGTTTGCAGCCTGATTATATGTTGTATGTGCTCTCCCATTAATGTCTCAGGCCTATTAATCCATATATTAATTGTTCCTGAATTTCTGCAGGCTCCCCTGATCACTATATTTATTGGGAAGCTTGGTACAAGACAATCTTAGTTTGGGCTATGATGCAACAATAGGTATGTGCTTTTTAACCGTGTTTTGGGTGTTCATTTTTAAGTGCAGTACAAATGTCATGTTTCATATTTCTCCAACAGCGTAATAATCTTTAGAGGTTCGGTAGTTAATCTTGCATATAGGTACTCTCATATACATGTTTCTATCCTTTTACCTATTTTTGTTTGCCATTTGTTTACGCGGGCGCTTGCTAATTTTACAAGTTATCTATTGTATATTGCCATGATGCTTTTGATGCCAAAATCATGTTTTTTGCTGCTCATGTTGGCACTGTCCTCCCCATTCTCCAGGTAAAGTTTTAGGTCTAAGCTCCGATGTTCTATACAAATGGCAGATTTCAAAAATAATAAAGTATGATGTGCATGTTTCATGGATTATAAACATATTGGTTCTTTATTTTAGGTTCAAGCTGAGTGAACATTATTTGTGATCCAAGTGACTGGTTTTAGCTTGTCAACTTGACATATGTATGAATGAATCCCAATTTTTCACCTTTGATTCTTTGGGTCATTTTAGAACCTCCGATGTGTTTTTATTTGCAGTACACAGCGTCGACGATGCTCTAACAGGAAAACACTTTTGCGTTGCACAAGGTATCTTATCTCTGAAGCTAAAAATAAAGAACCAAGATGTTGTTGCTGCCTTTGTCCTCCTTAACATCCGTACAACAACAAGCACGACAACCTAACTTGCCTCTCTTTGTTTGTACTCCCTCCATCCAGAATACTTGTCGGAGAAATGGATGTATCTAGAACTATTTTAGTTTTAGATACATCCATTTTTATCAATTCTAGGACAAGTATTTTCGGACGGAGGAGCTCTCTCCAAAAAAGATAAAATTACAAAATCTGCTCAAACAGTGCACTTACATTTTGACTAATTTTCAGTGAATTTGTTTTTTTGTAGAGAGCTCCTTGAATGTTATTTGAGCACCAAATTTTGCAAGCGCCCATAACATTTGTTGATAATCATTCACACAAAGTTTCAGAATTTTTTGAAATGTTTTGGTACGTTTTCTTGTGTGGGTGCACCAAGCCTGGGTGTAGAAAAACTACTCTCTATTTCATAGTGACATGCCAAACTGTAATTGTTGGAGATGCTACAAGCACTCCAGGTGTTGGGTTTCGTAGTAATTTCAAAATTTTCCTACGCACACGCAAGATCATGGTGATGCATAGCAATGAGAGGGGGAGAGTGTGATCTACGTACCCTTGTAGATCGACAACGGAAGCGTTAACTTGGTTGATGTAGTCGCACGTCTTCACGGCCCGACCGATCAAGCACCGAAACTACGACACCTCCGAGTTCTAGCACACATTCAGCTCGATGACGATCCCCGGACTCCGATCCAGCAAAGTGTCGGGGAAGAGTTCCGTCAGCACGACGGCGTGGTGACGATCTTGATGTACTACTGTCGCAGGGCTTCGCCTAAGCACCGCTACAATATTATCGAGGACTATGGTGGAAGGGGGCACCGCACACGGCTAAGAATATGATCACGTGGATCAACTTGTGTGTCTAGGGGTGCCCCCTACCCCCGTATATAAAGGAGCAAGGGGGAGGAGGCCGACCGGCCCCTATGGCGCGCCAAGGAGGAGTCCTCCTCCTAGTAGGACTCCTACTAGGAGGGGGAAAGAAGTGGGGAGGGAAAAGGAAAGGGGGGCGCCGCCCCCCCTCTCCTAGTCCAATTCGGACCAGGGGGGAGGAGGCGCGCGGCCCACCTTTGGCTGCCCCTCTCTCTCTCCACTAAGGCCCATATGGCCCATTACTTCTCCCGGGGGGGGGGGTTCCGGTAACCCTCCGACTCTCCGGTTTTCTCCGAAATCACCCGGAACACTTCCGGTGTCCGAATATAGCCGTCCAATATATCAATCTTTATGTCTCGACCATTTCGAGACTCCTCGTCATGTCCGTGATCACATCCGGGACTCCGAACAACCTTCGGTACATCAAAAATGCATAAACTCATAATATAATTGTCATCGTAACCTTAAGCGTGCGGACCCTACGGGTTCGAGAACAATGTAGACATGACCGAGACACGTCTCCGGTCAATAACCAATAGTGGAACCTGGATGCTCATATTGGCTCCTACATATTCTACGAAGATCTTTTATTGGTCAGACCGCATAACAACATACGTTGTTCGCTTTGTCATCGGTATGTTACTTGCCCGAGATTCGATCGTCGGTATCCTATACCTAGTTCAATCTCGTTACCGGCAAGTCTCTTTACTCGTTCTATAATACATCTTCCCGCAACTAACTCATTAGTTGCAATGCTTGCAAGGCTTAAGTGATGTGCATGACCGAGAGGGCCCAGAGATACCTCTCCGACAATCGGAGTGACAAATCCTAATCTCGAAATACGCCAACTCAACATGTACCTTTGGAGACACCTGTAGAGCTCCTTTATAATCACCCAGTTACGTTGTGACGTTTGGTAGCACACAAAGTGTTCCTCTGGCAAACGGGAGTTGCATAATCTCATAGTCATAGGAACATGTATAAGTCATGAAGAAAGCAATAGCAACATACTAAACGATCGGGTGCTAAGCTAATGGAATGGGTCATGTCAATCAGATCATTCAACTAATGATGTGATCCCGTTAATCAAATAACAACTCTTTGTCCATGGTTAGGAAACATAACCATCTTTGATTAACGAGCTAGTCAAGTAGAGGCATACTAGTGACACTCTGTTTGTCTATGTATTCGCACATGTATTATGTTTCCGGTTAATACAATTCTAGCATGAATAATAAACTTTTATCATGATATAAGGAAATAAATAATAACTTTATTATTGCCTCTAGGGCATATTTCCTTCAGTCTCCCACTTGCACTAGAGTCAATAATCTCGATCACATCACCATGTGATTAACATCGATAGTTCACATCATCATGTGATTAACACCCATAGTTAACATCGCCATGTGACCAACACCCAAAGGGTTTACTAGATTCAGTAATCTAGTTCACATCGCTATGTGATTAATACCCAAAGAGTACTAAGGTGTGATCATGTTTTGCTTGTGAGATAATTTTAGCCAATGGGTCTGCCACATTCAGATCCATATGTATTTTGCAAATTTCTATGTCAACAATACTCTGCTCAGAGCTACTGTAGCTAACTGCTCCCACTTTCAATATGTATCTAGATTGAGACTTAGAGTCATCTAGATTAGTGTCAAAACTTGCATCGACGTAACCCTTTACGATGAACCTTTTTGTCACCTCCATAATCGAGAAACATATCCTTATTCCACTAATGATAATTTTGACCGCTGTCCAGTGATCTACTCCTAGATCACTATTGTACTCCCTTGCTAAAATCAGTGTAGGGTATACAATAGATCTGGTACACAGCATGGCATACTTTATAGAACCTATGGCTAAGGCATAGGGAATGACTTTCATTCTCTTTCTATCTTCTGCCGTGGTCGGGTTTTGAGTCTTAATCAATTTCACACCTTGTAACACAGGCAAGAACTCTTTCTTTGACCGTTCCATTTTGAACTACTTCAAAATCTTGTCAAGGTATGTACTCATTGAAAAAAAAACTTATCAAGCGTCTTGATCTATCTCTATAGATCTTGATACTCAATATGTAAGCAGCTTCACCGAGCTCTTTCTTTGAAAAACTCCTTTCAAACACTCCTTTATGCTTTGCAGAATAATTCTACATTATTTCCGATCAACATTATGTCATTCACATATACTTATCAGAAATGCTGTAGTGCTCCCACTCACTTTCTAGTAAATACAGGCTTTACCGCAAGTCTGTATAAAACTATATGCTTTGATCAACTTATCAAAGCATATATTCCGACTCCGAGATGCTTGCACCAGTCCATAGATGGATCGCTGGAGCTTGCATATTTTGTTAGCACCTTTAGGATTGACAAAACCTTCTGGTTGCATCATATACAACTCTTCTTTAATAAATCCATTAAGGAATGCAGTTTTGTTTATCCATTTGCCAGATTTCATAAAATGCGGCAATTGCTAACATGATTCGGACAAACTTAAGCATAGATACGAGTGAGAAACTCTCATCGTAGTCAACACTTTGAACTTTGCCAAAAACCTTTTTCGACAAGTTTAGCTTTGTAGATAGTACCACTACTATCAACGTCCGTCTTCCTCTTGAAGATCCATTTATTGCCGATCATCGGGCAAATCCATCAAAGTCCATACTTTGTTCTCATACATGGATCATATCTCAGATTTTATGGCATCAAACCATTTCACGGAATCTGGGCTCACCATCGCTTCTTCATAGTTCGTAGGTTCGTCATGGTCAAGTAGCATGACCTCCAGAACAGGATTACCGTACCACTCTGTTGCGGATCTCACTCTGGTTTACCTACGAGATTCGATAGTAACTTGATCTGAAGTTACATGATCATCATCATTAGCTTCCTCATTAATTGGTGTAGTAGTCACAGGAACAGATTTTTGTGATGAACTACTTTCCAATAAGGGAGAAGGTACAATTACCTTATCAAGTTCTACTTTCCTCCCACTCACTTCTTTCGAGAGAACCTCCTTCTCTAGAAATGATCCATTCTTAGCAACGAATGTCTTGCCTTTGGATCTGTGATAGAAGGTGTACCCAACAGTAACTTTTTGGGTATCCTATGAAGACACACTTTTCCGATTTGGGTTTGAGCTTATCAGGATGAAACTTTTTCACATAAGCATTGCAACCCCAAACTTTAAGAAACGACAACTTTGGTTTCTTGCCAAACCACAGCTCATACGGTGTCGTCTCAACAGATTTAGATGGTGCCCTTTTAACGTGAATGTAGCTGTCTCTAATGCATAACCCCAAAACGATAGTGGTAGATCGGTAAGAGACATCATAGATTGCACTATATCCAATAAAGTACGGTATGACGTTCGGACACACCATTATGCTGTGGTGTTCCATGTGGCATGAGTTTGTGAAATATTCCACATTGTTTTAATTGAAGACCAAACTCGTAACTCAAATATTTGTCTCCGCGATCAGATCGTAGAAACTTTATTTTCTTGTCACGATGTTTTTCCACTTCACTCTGAAATTCTTTGAACTTTTCAAATGTTTCAGACTTATGTTTCATCAAGTAGATATACCCATATCTGCTCAAATCATCTGTGAAGATCAGAAAATAATGATACCTGCCACGAGCCTCAATATTCATTGGACCACATACATCAGTATGTATGATTTCGAACAAATCTGTTGCTCGCTCCATTGTTCCGGAGAACGGAGTCTTAGTCATCTTGCCCATGAGGCATGGTTCGCAAGCATCAACTGATTCATAATCAAGTGATTCCAAAAACACATCAGCATGGATTTTCTTCATGCGCTTTACACCAATATGACCTAAACGGCAGTGCTACAAATAAGTTGCACTATCATTATTAACTTTGCATCTTTTGGTTTCAAATTTATGATTATGTGTATCACTACGATCGAGATCCAACGAACTATTTTCATTGGGTGTGTAACCATATAAGGTTTTATTCATGTAAACAGAACAACAATTTATTCTCTTACTTAAATGAATAACCATATTACAATAAACATGATTAAATCATATTCATTCTCAACGCAAACACCAAATAACACTTATTCAGGTTCAGCACTAATCCTGAAAGTATAGGGAGTGTGCGATGATGATCATATCAATCTTGGAACCACTTCCAACACACATCGTCACTTCACCCTTAACTAGTCTCTGTTTATTCTGCAACTCCCGTTTCGAGTTACTAATCTTAGCAACTGAACTAGTATCAAATACTGAGGGGTTGCTATAAACACTAGTAAAGTACACATCAATAACATGTATATCAAATATACTTATGTTCACTTTGCCATCCTTCTTATCCGCCAATCACTTGGGGTAGTTCCGCTTCTAGTGACCAGTCCCTTTGCAGTAGAAGCACTTAGTCTCAGGCTTAGGACCAGACTTGGGCTTCTTCACTTGAGCAGCAACTTGCTTGATGTTCTTCTTGAAGTTCCCCTTCTTCCCTCTGCCCTTTTCTTGAAACTAGTGGTCTTGTCTACCATCAACACTTGATGTTTTTCTCGATTTCTACCTTCGTCAATTTCCGCATTACGAAGAGCTTGGGAATCGTTTCCGTTATCCCTTGCATATCATAGTTCATCACGAAGTTCTACTAACTTGGTGATGGTGACTAGAGAATTTTGTCAATCACTATCTTATCTGGAAGATTAACTCCCACTTGATTCAATCGATTGTAGTACTCAGACAATCTGGGCACATGCTCACTAGTTGAGCGATTCTCCTCCATCTTTTAGCTATAGAACTTGTTGGAGACTTCATATCTCTCAACTCGGGTATTTGCTTGAAATATTAACTTCAACTCCTGGAACATCTCATATGCTCCATGACGTTCAAAACGTCTTTGAAGTCCCGATTCTAAGCCATTAAGCATGGTGCACTAAACTATCAAGTAGTCATCATATTGAGCTAGTCAAACGTTCATAACGTCTGCATCTGCTCCTGCAATAGGTCCGTCACCTAGCGGTGCATCAAGGACATAATTCTTCTATGCAGCAATGAGGATAAACCTCAGATCACGGATCCAATCCGCATCATTGCTACTAACATCTTTCAACACAATTTTCTCTAGGAACATATCAAAATAAACACAGGGAAGCAACAACGCGAGCTATTGATCTACAACATAATTTGCAAAATACTACCAGGACTAAGTTCATGATAAATTTAAGTTCAATTAATCATATTACTTAAGAACTCCCACTTAGATAGACATCTCTCTAATCCTCTAAGTGATTACGTGATCCAAATCAACTAAACCATGTCCGATCATCACGTGAGATGGAGTAGTTTCATTGGTGAACATCGCTATGTTGATCATATCTGCTATATGATTCACGCTCGACCTTTCGGTCTCCGTGTTCCGAGGCCATATCTGTATATGCTTGGCTCGTCAAGTATAACCTGATTATTCCGCGTGTGCAACTGTTTTGCACCCGTTGTATTTGAACGTAGAGCCTATCACACCCGATCATCACGTGGTGTCTCAGCACGAAGAACTTTTGCAACGGTGCATACTCAGGGAGAACACTTCTTGATAATTTAGTGAGAGATCATCTTATAATGCTACCGTCAATCAAAGCAAGATAAGATGCATAAAAGATAAACATCACATGCAATCAATATAAGTGATATGATATGGCCATCATCATCTTGTGCTTGTGATCTCCATCTCCGAAGCACCATCATGATCACCATCGTCACCGGCGCGACACCTTGATCTCCATCGTAGCATCATTATCGTCTCGCCAATCTTATGCTTCCACGACTATCGCTACCGCTTAGTGATAAAGTAAAGCATTACAGCGCGATTGCATTGCATACAATAAAGCGACAACCATATGGCTCCTGCCAGTTGCCGATAACTCGGTTACAAAACATGATCATCTCATACAATAAAATTTAGCATCATGTCTTGACCATATCACATCACAACATGCCCTGCAAAAACAAGTTAGACGTCCTCTACTTTGTTGTTGCATGTTTTACGTGGCTGCTACGGACTTAAGCAAGAACCAATCTTACCTACGTATCAAAACCACAACGATAGTTTGTCAAGTTGGTGCTGTTTTAACCTTCACAAGGACCGGGCGTAGCCACACTCGGTTCAACTAAAGTTGGAGAAACTGTCACCCGCAAGCCACCTATGTGCAAAGCACGTCGGGAGAACCGGTCTCGCGTAAGCGTACGCGTAATGTCGGTCCAGGCCGCTTCGTCCAACAATACCGCCGAACCAAAGTATGACATGCTGGTAAGCAGTATGACTTATATCGCCCACAACTCACTTGTGTTCTACTCGTGCATATAACATCAACATATAAAACCTAAGCTCGGATGCCACTGTTGGGTTTCGTAGTAATTTCAAAATTTTCCTACGCACACGCAAGATCATGGTGATGCATAGCAACGAGAGGGGGAGAGTGTGATCTACGTACCCTTGTAGATCGACAACGGAAGCGTTAACTTGGTTGATGTAGTCGTACGTCTTCACGGCCTGACCGATCAAGCACTGAAACTACGGCACCTCCGAGTTCTAGCACACGTTCAGCTCGATGACGATCCCCGGACTCCGATCCAGCAAAGTGTCGGGGAAGAGTTCCGTCAGCACGACGGCGTGGTGACGATCTTGATGTACTACTGTCGCAGGGCTTCGCCTAAGCACCGCTACAATATTATCGAGGACTATGGTGGAAGGGGGCACCGCACACGGCTAAGAATATGATCACCTGGATCAACTTGTGTGTCTAGGGGTGCCCCCTGCCCCCGTATATAAAGGAGCAAGGGGGAGGAGGCCGGCCGGCCCCTATGGCGCGCCAAGGAGGAGTCCTCCTCCTAGTAGGACTCCTACTAGGAGGGGGAAAGAAGTGGGGAGGGAGAAGGAAAGGGGGGCGTCGCCCCCCTCTCCTGGTCCAATTCAGACCAGGGGGGAGGAGGCGCGCGGCCCACCTTTGGCTGCCCCTCTCTCTCTCTCCACTAAGGCCCATATGGCCCATTACTTCTCCCGGGGGGGGGGGGGTTCCGGTAACCCTCCGACTCTCCGGTTTTCTCCGAAATCACCCGGAACACTTCCGGTGTCCGAATATAGCCGTCCAATATATCAATCTTTATGTCTCGACCATTTCGAGACTCCTCGTCATGTTCGTGATCACATCCGGGACTCCGAACAACCTTCGGTACATCAAAAATGCATAAACTCATAATATAATTGTCATCGTAACCTTAAGCGTGCGGACCCTACGGGTTCGAGAACAATGTAGACATGACCGAGACACGTCTCCGGTCAATAACCAATAGCGGAACCTGGATGCTCATATTGGCTCCTACATATTCTACGAAGATCTTTTATCGGCACATAACAACATACGTTGTTCCCTTTGTCATCGGTATGTTACTTGCCCGAGATTCGATCGTCGGTATCCTATACCTAGTTCAATCTCGTTACCGGCAAGTCTCTTTACTCGTTCTGTAATACATCTTCCCGCAACTAACTCATTAGTTGCAATGCTTGCAAGGCTTAAGTGATGTGCATTACCGAGAGGGCCCAGAGATACCTCTCCGACAATCGGAGTGACAAATCCTAATCTCGAAATACGCCAACTCAACATGTACCTTTGGAGACACCTGTAGAGCTCCTTTATAATCACCCAGTTACGTTGTGACGTTTGGTAGCACACAAAGTGTTCCTCTGGCAAACGGGAGTTGCATAATCTCATAGTCATAGGAACATGTATAAGTCATGAAGAAAGCAATAGCAACATACTAAACGATCGGGTCCTAAGCTAATGGAATGGGTCATGTCAATCAGATCATTCAACTAATGATGTGATCCTGTTAATCAAATAACAACTCTTTGTCCATGGTTAGGAAACATAACCATCTTTGATTAACGAGCTAGTCAAGTAGAGGCATACTAGTGACACTCTGTTTGTCTATGTATTCACACATGTATTATGTTTCCGGTTAATACAATTCTAGCATGAATAATAAACTTTTATCATGATATAAGGAAATAAATAATAACTTTATTATTGCCTCTAGGGCATATTTCCTTCACCAGGTCCAACAACCCACATCGTATCTGAAATTGAATATTAAAAGTGGTTAACTTATGGCCTTGCTATTTGGAATCTTGAACAACTTCATTTGTTGCCGACTATAGAAATATACAATCTACTGATTTAGCCACATTTGCAGATCTTATGTTATTACTGCTAACATTCTTTTGATAAATAGGTTTTGATTGCCAAAGCTGGACTTGGCTGAGCAGATACATTGACGATGTTCATCAAGGGGTTGTTGGATATCTTGACCGGTTTGCAGTACTTGGAAGAAAACTTCCTAGGTAACGTTCAGGAGATAAATGATTTTAATGTTACATAGCACACTCCTCTCTGCATGTTCCATGCCAAGTGGAGCAAACCCTGTTTTACTGCTTTTGTGTGACTGTAGTTTGGAACAAGATTCCTTCAGTGGGTTCTACATTTTAAGTTTAATATGAGAAATGCTGTCAAATTATCAATATGCACTTATTATTGTAACTCAATGTGAATCGAGTTCTTTGTATTTCTTTGTGCTTGTTACTGGGTATTATTTGTTAAGACCACTCTAAGCAGAGAGAATCAAAACAAAGGATGGTAAGCTGAAACTTACTGCATTTGTTTTTGAAAAACTACCATTGTTTCCAGAACACACATGAACTATAGCTTTTTAGTGGCAACATCCATTCTTATTATTAGATTCTCAAATGCAGTGGTGCATGAAAATAGATTCCTATCCATAGGGAAAACTATGTTGTGAAGCCCAATAAAACTTGAGAAAATGGGTTAATGATGTGGTCCAAGCAAGCTTAAATAAGAGGTAAAGATGCCCAGATCCTGGGATTACCAAAGTTATCATTTACGTGGCATTCTCATGTGCCAATGCTCGTGCGACCATGGAGTTAATTGTAAGACGTACTAGAGGTGAGTTCATTATAGCAGCGTCTCAGAGGTATGCAAATATTCCAAACTCTCTGGTTGCTGAAACACTTCTCTCCAGGATGTGGTACGTACGACCTGTGAAGGAGGAAGAGTGGCCTGATGTTACCTTTCAATATGATTGTCAGGTACTTGTGGAGATGTGGAACTAATGAAAAGAGAACATATCAGACATTATGGGCCTCCTGTGTGAAATTGAGGAGCCGAGCCAAGCCTTTTGTCCCTTACGGTGTCTTCTATTCTTAGAGGTTGATTTTTGTGTGCAAAGCTGCCCCTGCAGGTTAGTGACCGGAGACTGTGGCATAATGCTGCTCCGGATCAACTTGCTTTTTGATGCAAACTGACAGTAATCATGAGGAAGAGAGCTGAGCTCCTTTGATTGTGAAAAATTCCCTTTGATCTTTTGGTGTTAAGAGGATTGTACTTCACAATATTGGTTCAATGCCATTGATATTTTTATGTGAGATATCTGCTTTCCATTTTAGTGCTCATTCGGGTGTGTTTTGAGTATTTGCAACATGTGATGGAGTGTCAGGATTTTCATAATACACTATCAATGCCTATGCCATTTGCAACTTTACATAAGCATTTGGTTAGCAACCTCATCTAAGAAGTATGTGTTGATCTACTATCCCTTGTTCTTTTCCTCAAATTTTAGTTATGAATTGCTTACACCATAATATTCAAGACCAAATGTAGGATTATGTCTCCATGTACTAAGCATAATGCAAGGCTTTTTTCAATCATAACTAGATTTCTTATTCTCTTTCAACATATAGAATATTCAATATATTAAATATATTATTTTCTCTATGCAGAAGGAGGACCGCAATGATGTCCCACTTTTGAAAAAAACAACTTGAGTGACATCACAATATAGTGTATCCATTTAACTCATACTTTCTCCGACCCATAATACAAGATTTTGCAAGCTATTTTTTTATTGCATATATGTGTGAATCTTATTTGGTCAACGTTCGAGACGTGTGTTGCACGTGCAAGCTTACTAGTAAAGGAAAAAAGACAAAGGTAAAAGATTTCCATTAATTAAGAAGAAGAGGAGAGTTGTGAGTTAATTAAGGGAAAATCAAGTGAAAACTACCGAAACCGTTGAGCGGCACATATAATAATGCCCACACACTGTTGGGGAACGTAGCAGAAATTCAAAATTTTCTACGCATCACCAAGATCAATCTATGGAGTAATCTAGCAACGAGGGGAAGGAGAGTGCATCTACATACCCTTGTAGATCGCTAAGCGGAAGCGTTCAAGTGAACGGGGTTGATGGAGTCGTACTCGTCGTGATCCAAATCACCGATGATCCTAGTGCCGAATGGACGGCACCTCCGTGTTCAACACACGTACAGCCCGGTGACATCTCCCATGCCTTGATCCAGCAAGGAGAGAGGGAGAGGTTGAGGAAGACTCCATCCAGCAGCAGCACAACGGCGTGGTGGTGATGGAGGAGCGTGGTACTCCAGCAGGGCTTCGCCAAGCACCGCAAGAGACGAGGAGGGAGAGGGGTAGGGCTGCGCCAAGAAGGAGAGGAACTCGTGTGTCTTGGGCAGCCCAAACCTCAAGTATATATATAGGGGGAGGGGAGGGGCTGCGCCCCCACCTAGGGTTCCCTCCCTAGGGGTGGCGGCAGCCCCCAGATCCCATCTGGGTGGCGGCCAGGTGGAAGGGAGAGGGAGGCGCACCAGGCATGGGCCCTAAGGCCATCTGCCCTTAGGGTTTGCCCCCCCTCCTCCCCTTAGGCGCCTTGGGCCCTTGTGGGGGGGCGCACCAGCCCACCTGGGGCTGGTCCCCTCCCACACTTGGCCCATGCAGCCCTCCGGGGCTTGTGGCCCCACTTGGTGGACCCCCGGGACCCTCCCGGTGGTCCCGGTACGTTACGGATAAACCCCAAAACTTTTCCGGTGACCAAAACAGGACTTCCCATATATAAATCTTTACCTCCGGACCATTCCGGAACTCCTCGTGATGTCCGGGATCTCATCCGGGACTCCGAACAACATTCGGTAACCACGTATAACTATTCCCTATAACCCTAGCATCATCGAACCTTAAGTGTGTAGATCCTATGGGTTCGGGAACCATGCAGACATGACCGAGATAACTCTATGGTCAATAACCAACAGCGGGATCTGGATACCCATGTTGGCTCCCACATGTTCCACGATGATCTCATCGGATGAACCACGATGTCAAGGACTTAATCAATCCCGTATACAATTCCCTTTGTCTAGCGGTACGATACTTGCCCGAGATTCGATCGTCGGTATCCCGATACCTTGTTCAATCTCGTTACCGGCAAGTCTCTTTACTCGTTCCGTAACACATCATCCCGTGATCAACTACTTGATCACATTGTGCACATTATGATGATGTCCTACCGAGTGGGCCCAGAGATACCTCTCCATTTACAGGAGTGACAAATCCCAGTCTCGATTCGTGCCAACCCAACAGACACTTTCGGAGATACCTGTAGTGTACCTTTATAGCCACCTAGTTACGTTGTGACGTTTGGCACACCCAAAGCACTCCTACGGTATCCGGGAGTTGCACAATCTCCTGGTCTAAGGAAATGATACTTGACATTAGAAAAGCTTTAGCATACGAACTACATGATCTTGTGCTAGGCTTAGGATTGGGTCTTGTCCATCACATCATTCTCCTAATGATGTGATCCCGTTATCAATGACATCCAATGTCCATGGTCAGGAAACAGTAACCATCTATTGATCAACGAGCTAGTCAACTAGAGGCTTACTAGGGACATGGTGTTGTCTATGTATCCACACATGTATCTGAGTTTCCTATCAATACAATTCTAGCATGGATAATAAAGATTATCATGAACAATTAAATATAATAATAAATAATTTATTATTGCCTCTAGGGCATATTTCCAACAGTCTCCCACTTGCACTAGAGTCAATAATCCAGTTCACGTCGCTATGTGATTAACACTCAAGGTCACATCCCCATGTGACTAACACCCAAAGAGTTTACTAGAGTCAATAATCTAGTTCACATTACCATGTGATTAACACTTGATGAGTTCTGGGTTTGATCATGTTATGCTTGTGAGAGATGTTATAGTCAACGGGTCTGAATCTTTCAGATCCGTGTGTGCTTTACAAATCTCTATGTCATCTCCTAGATGCAGCTACCACGTTCTATTTGGAGCTATTCCAAATAACTGTTCTACTATACGAATCCAGTTTACTACTCAGAATAATCTGGATTAGTGTCAAAGTTTGCATCGGCGTAACCCTTTACGACGATCTCTTTTACCACCTCCATAATCGAGAAAATTCCTTAGTCCACTAGTTACTAAGGATAACTTTGACCGCTGTGCTGTGATCCATTCTTGGATCACTCTTGTACCCCTTGACTGACCCATGGCAAGGCACACTTCAGGTGCGGTACACAGCATAGCATACTGTAGAGCCTACGTCTAAAGCATAGGGGACGACCTTCGTCCTTTCTCTCTATTCTGCCGCGGTCAGGTTTCGAGTCTTACTCAATGTTCACACCTTATAACATAGCCAAGAACTCCTTCTTTGCCGATCCATTTTGAACTCCTTCAAAATCTTGTCACGGTATGTATTCATTTGAAAGTACTATTAAGCGTTTTGATCTATCCTTATAGATCTTAATGCTCAATACTCAAGTAGCCTAATCCAGGTTTTCCATTGAAAAACACTTTTCAAATAACTCTGCATGCTTTCCAGAAATTCTACATCATTTCCGATCAACAATATGTTAACAACATATACTCATCGGAAATTCTATAGTGCTCCCACTCACTTCTTTGGAAATACAAGTTTCTCATAAACTTTGTATAAACCCAAAATCTTTGATCATCATCAAAGCGTATATTCCAACTCCGAGATGCTTACTCCAGTCCTTAGAAGGATTGCTAGAGCTTTGCATACTTGTTAGCATCTTTAAGGATTGTTAAAAAACTTCTGGTTGTATCACATACAACCTTTCCTCAAGAAAATCATGAGGAAACAATGGTTTTTGACATCCTATCTGCAAGATTTCATAAATAATGCAGTAATCGCTAATATAATTCCAACAGACTCTTAGCATCTCTACGAGTGAGAAAGTCTCATCGTAGTCAACTCCTTGAACTTGTCGGGAAACATCTTAATGACAAGTCGAGCTTTCTTAATGGTGAAATTTACCATCATTGTCCGTCTTCCTTTTAAAATCCATCTGTACTCAATAGCCTTACGACCATCGAGCCGTTCTGCCAAAGTCTACACTTTGTTTTCATACATGGATCCTCTCTCGGATTTTATGGCCTCGAGCCATTTATCGGAATCCGGGCCCACCATCGCTTCTCCATAGCTCGTAGGTTCATTGTTGTCTAGCAACATGACTTCCAAGACAGGATTACGTACCACTCTGAAGTAGTACGCATCCTTGTCGTCCTACGAGGTTTGGTAGTGACTTGATCTGAAGTTTCATGATCACTATCATAAGCTTCTACTTCAACAGGAACAACTCCCTGTGCCCTGCCACACACTAGTTGAAGAGACGGTTCAATAACCTCATCAAGTCTCCACCATCCTCCCACTCAATTCTTTCGAGAGAAACTTTTCCTCGAGAAAGGACCCGATTCTAGAAACAATCCCTTATTGCTTTCGGACCTGAGACAGGAGGTATACCCAACTGTTTTGGTTGTCCTATGAAGATGCATTTATCCGCTTTGGGTTCGAGCTTATTAGCCTGAAACTTTTTCACATAAGCGTTGCAGCCCCAAACTTTTAAGAAATGACAGCTTAGGTTTCTCTAAACCATAGTTCATACGGTGTCATCTCATCGGAATTACGTGGTGCCCTATTTAAAGTGAATGTGGTTGTCTCCAATGCCTAACCCATAAACTATCGTGGTAATTCGATAAGAGACATCATGGTATGCATCATATCCAATAGGGTGCAGTTATGATGTTCGGACACACCATCACACTATGGTGTTCCAGGCTGTATTAGTTGTGAAACAATTTCCACAATGTCTTAATTCTGTGCCAAACTCGCAATTCAGATATTCATCTCTATGATCATATCATAGATCTTTTATCCTCTTGTCACGACGATCTTTCAACTTCACCCTGAAATTACTTGAACCTTTCAATAATTCAGACTCGTGATTCATCAAGTAAATATACTCAACATCTACTCAAATCATCTGTGAAGTAAGAACATAACGATATCCACTACACGCCTCAGCACTCATTGGACTGCACACATCAAAATGTATTACTTCCAACAAGTTGCTTTCTAGTTCCATTTTACTGAAAACGAGGCTTTCAGTCATCTTGCCCATGTGGTATGATTTGCATGTCTCAAGTGATTCAAAATCAAGTGAGTCCAAACGATCCATTTGCATGGAGTTTCTTCATGCATATACACCAATAGACATGGTTCGCATGTCTCAAACTTTTCAAAAATGAGTGAGTCCAAAGATCCATCAACATGGAGCTTCTTCATGCGTTTTATACCAATATGACTCAAATTGCAGTGCCACATTTGTGTGGTACTATCATTACTATCTTATACCTTTGGCATGAAAATGTGTATCACTACGATCGGGATGGTATTATTCAAATAAGCAGAGTAACCATTATTCTCCTTAAATGAATAACCGTATCGCGATAGACATAATCCAATCATGTCTATGCTCAACGCAAACACCAAATAACAATTATTTAGGTTTTAATACCAATCTCGATGGTAGAGGGAGCGTACGATATTTGATCAACCTTGGAAATACTTCCAACACATATCGTCATCTCACCTTTTAGCTAGTCTCCGTTTATTCCGTAGCCTTTTGTTCCGAGTTACTAACACTTAGCAACCGAACCGGTATCTAATACCCTGGTGCTACTAGGAGTACTAGTAAAGTACACATTATAATGCATATCTAATATACTTCTATCGACCTTGCCAGCCTTCTCATCTACCAAGTATCTAGGGTGGTTCTACTTCAGTGACTGTTCCCCTTATTACAGAAGCACTTAGTCTCGGGCTTGGGTTCAACTTTGGGTTTCTTCACTAGAGCAGCAGCTGATTTGTCGTTTCATGAAGTATCCCTTCTTGCCCTTGCCCTTCTTGAAACTAGTGGTTTCACCAACCATCAACAATTGATGCTCCTTCTTGATTTCTACTTTTGTGGTGTCAAACATCGCGAATATCTCAAGGATCATCATATATGTCCCTGATATATTATAGTTCATCACGAAGCTCTAGTAGCTTGGTGGCAGTGACTTCGGAGAAACATCACTATCTCATCTGGAAGATCAACTCCCACTCGATTCAAATGATTGTTGTACTCAGACAATCTGAGCACAAGCTCAACAATTGAGCTTTTCTCCCTTAGTTTGCAGGCTAAGAAAATCGTCGGAGGTCTTATACCTCTTGACGTGGGCACAAGCCTGAAATCCCAATTTCAGCCCTCGAAACATCTCATATGTTTCGCGACGTTTTAAAACGTCTTCGGTGCCTCAACTCTAAACCGTTTAACTGAACTATCACGTAGTTATCAAAATGTGTATGTCAGATGTTCGCAACATCCACAGACGACGTTTGAGGTTCAGCACACTGAGCGGTGCATTAAGGACATAAGCCTTCTATGAAGCAATGAGGACAATCCTCAGTTTATGGACCTAGTCCGCATAATTGCTACTATCAACTTTCAACTAAATTTTCTCTAGGAACATATCTGAACAGTAGAACTGAAGCGCGAGCTACGACATAATTTGCGAAGACCTTTTGACTATGTTCAGGATAATTAAGTTCATCTTATGAACTCCCACTCAGATAGACATCCCTCTAGTCATCTAAGTTATTACATGATCCGAGTCAACTAGGCCGTGTCCGATCATCACGTGAGATGGACTAGTCAACATCGGTGAACATCTTCATGTTGATCGTATCTACCATACGACTCATGCTCGACCTTTCGGTCTCTTGTGTTCCGAGGCCATGTCTGTACATGCTAGGCTCGTCAAGTTAACCTAAGTGTTTCGCATGTGTTCCGAGGCCATGTCTGTACATGCTAGGCTCGTCAACACCCGTTGTATTCGAACGTAAGAATCTATCACACCCGATCATCACGTGGTGCTTCGAAACGACGAACTTTCACAACGGTGCACAGTTAGGGGGAACACTTTCTTGAAATTTTAATGAGGGATCATCTTATTTACTACCGTCGTTCTAAGCAAATAAGATGTATAAACATGATAAACATCACATGCAATCAAAAAGTGACATGATATGGCCAATATCATATTGCTCCTTTTGATCTCCATCTTCGGGGCTCCATGATCATCATCGTCACCGGCATGACACCATGATCTCCATCATCATGATCTCCATCATTGTGTCTCCATGAAGTTGTCTCGCCAACTTATTACTTCTACTACTATGGCTACCGGTTAGCAATAAAGTAAAGTATTTACATGGCTTGTTCAATGACACACAGGTCATACAATAAATAAAGAAAACTCCTATGGCTCCTGCCGGTTGTCATACTCATTGACATGCAAGTCATGATTCCTATTACAAGAACATGATCAATCTCATACATCACATATCATTCATCACATTCTTCTTGGCCATATCACATCACATAGCATACCCTGCAAAAACAAGTTAGACGTCCTCTAATTGTTGTTTGCATGTTTTACGTGGCTGCTATGGGTTTCTAGCAAGAACGTTTCTTACCTACGCCAAAACCACAACGTGAATTGCCAATTTCTATTTACCCTTCATAAGGACCCTGTTCATCGAATCCGATCCGACTAAAGTGGGAGAGACAGACACCCGCCAGCCACCTTATGCAACTAGTGCATGTCAGTCGGTGGAACCGATCTCACGTAAGCGTACATGTAAGGTTGGTCCGGGCCGCTTAGACTAGTAACGGCAAGATAATTGACAATATCGACGCCCATAACTACTTTGTGTTCTACTCGTGCATAGAATCTACGCAATAGACCTAGCTCATGATGCCACTGTTGGGGAACATAGCAGAAATTCAAAATTTTCTACGCATCACCAAGATCAATCTATGGAGTAATCTAGCAACGAGGGGAAGGAGAGTGCATCTACATACCCTTGTAGATCGCTAAGCGGAAGCGTTCAAGTGAACGGGGTTGATGGAGTCGTACTCGTCGTGATCCAAATCACCGATGATCCTAGTGCCGAACGGACGGCACCTCCGTGTTCAACACACGTACAGCCCGGTGACGTCTCCCATGCCTTGATCCAGCAAGGAGAGAGGGAGAGGTTGAGGAAGACTCCATCCAGTAGCAGCACAACGGCGTGGTGGTGATGGAGGAGCGTGGTACTCCAGCAGGGCTTCGCCAAGCACCGCAAGAGACGAGGAGGGAGAGGGGTAGGGCTGCGCCAAGAAGGAAAGGAACTCATGTGTCTTGGGCAGCCCAAACCTCAAGTATATATAGGGGGAGGGGAGGGGCTGCGCCCCCACCTAGGGTTCCCTCCCTAGGGGTGGCGGCAGCCCCCAGATCCCATCTGGGTGGCGGCCTGGTGGAGGGGAGAGGGAGGCGCACCAGGCATGGGCCCTAAGGCCCATCTGCCCTTAGGGTTTGCCCCCCTCCTCCCCTTAGGCTCCTTGGGCCCTTGTGGGGGGGGGGGGGCGCACCAGCCCACTTGGGGCTGGTCCCCTCCCACACTTGGCCCATGCAGCCCTCTGGGGCTTGTGGCCCCACTTGGTGGACCCCCGGGACCCTCCCGGTGGTCCCGGTACGTTACGGATAAACCCCGAAACTTTTCCGGTGACCAAAACAGGACTTCCCATATATAAATCTTTACCCCCGGACCATTCCGGAACTCCTCGTGACGTCCGGGATCACATCCGGGACTCCGAACAACATTCGGTAACCACGTATATCTATTCCCTATAACCCTAGCGTCATCGAACCTTAAGTGTGTAGACCCTACGGGTTCGGGAACCATGCAGACATGACCGAGATAACTCTCTGGTCAATAACCAACAGCGGGATATGGATACCCATGTTGGCTCCCACATGTTCCATGATGATCTCATCGGATGAACCACGATGTCAAGGACTTAATCAATCCCGTATACAATTCCCTTTGTCTAGCGGTACGATACTTGCCCGAGATTCGATCGTCGGTATCCCGATACCTTGTTCAATCTCGTTACCGGCAAGTCTCTTTACTCGTTCCGTAACACATCATCCCGTGATCAACTCCTTGATCACATTGTGCACATTATGATGATGTCCTACCGAGTGGGCCCAGAGATACCTCTCCGTTTACACGGAGTGACAAATCCCAGTCTCGATTTGTGCCAACCCAACAGACACTTTCGGAGATACCTGTAGTGTACCTTTATAGCCACCCAGTTACGTTGTAACGTTTGGCACACCCAAAGCACTCCTACGGTATCCGGGAGTTGCACAATCTCATGGTCTAAGGAAATGATACTTGACATTAGAAAAGCTTTAGCATACGAACTACATGATCTTGTGCTAGGCTTAGGATTGGGTCTTGTCCATCACATCATTCTCCTAATGATGTGATCCCGTTATCAATGACATCCAATGTCCATGGTCAGGAAACAGTAACCATCTATTGATCAACGAGCTAGTCAACTAGAGGCTTACTAGGGACATGGTGTTGTCTATGTATCCACACATGTATCTGAGTTTCCTATCAATACAATTCTAGCATGGATAATAAAGATTATCATGAACAAGGAAATATAATAATAACTAATTTATTATTGCCTCTAGGGCATATTTCCAACACACACATCATTGCGGAGAAAAGCCTCGTCGAGGTAGCATATTGGCGTCATCTTCATCACTTCTTCCCACCCAAGCATCATCGCATCCCTTTCCTTCAAGCGAGTGACTTCGATTTCGCCGCAAACGACCACTGAACCAATCCACACCAAAGAGGTCGTCGAAGACAAATGAAGCTCCAAACCAAGCACTCTCACCCGCAAGAAAAAAAACCAAGCACTCAACCACCCACGATTGGGACACCACAATTCCGATTCTGATGAAGAGTTGCGAAGGAGAACTATGCAAGATTAGGGTCGCATAAAATAATTGAATAGACCACCTGTTTCCTGTAATCGTCACCACCTAGGTCCAGCCGCCGCAGCTCCGACTTCACCGCAATAAACAACCCGAGACAATCCCGCAGACACGTTAGAGAAGAGCTGACTAGTGCAACCATTGCCGCGACCCCGACATCGCTCACCCCCATAGTCGCTGGCACATAATCCTTGACACCAACACCATCATCTTCCATGGGTCGCTAACGCAAAAACCCACGACATCCTCACTCATCCACTAACCCCCCCCCCAATCCAGCGACCACTCCAAGAGTGGTGCCCCTAAAAGGAAGCATGACACAAAGCACCACCATCGCCCGAACCCGACGAGATCTAAAGTTTTCCCCAAAGTGGTTCATGCAAAAGGTGAGCACCACGCCTCAATGATGTATCCAAGAAGAAAGTGGTCCCCGGAGGCATCGATGCCGCCAGCCTCGACTAGGAGCCAAAGGCAAAGATTTCACCTGGTGCATCCTCACTCTCCGTCCGTCCAAGCCATGGGATCGGCCGGGCAACAAAACAGCCCTCCACCAACACCATTCATCGCCCACGCTGAGCATTTGCCAAGGCTCCTCCCCGTCCGTCAATAACATCTTGTCCAGATATGCCTCCCTGGCACACTACCTCTAGATCCACGCCACGCGTAGTGACACCCTCCACGACCACCTATCGAACCCCAACCACCTCGGACTATCGGCCACCATGCCCCGCAGCCATAGCCAGCTCGCGCGTAGAATTCGGGTGGTTCCCGATAAGAACCCCAAAGGCACTCTGGGTCTATCTTAGGGGTGCAGTAGTGCAGGTTCACCGGGTGTCTATCTGAGGGGTCCCGGGATGCAGGCTCGCTGGAGAATCCGGGTGTTTCACTGCCTTTAGAGGGATGACCGGTGCAGGGGCAAGCCCAGTGGTGGGAGAAGGGCAAGGCCAACATAGGAGCGTGTAACGCCCTCGATGCGGCTATATCTCCTACGTGTCGAAGCACGACTTAGAGGCATAACCGCATTGAAAGCAATGTCGCAAGTAAGGTAATCTTCACAACAACCCATGTAAATAGATAAAAGGGGAAAGGATACATAGTTGGCTTACACTCGCCACGTCACACAAATACATGAATAACATTACAATCATCCAATACACTCATGGTCCGACTACGGTACCAAAATAAAGATCAACCCCCATATGCGACACGGTCCCCGATCGCCCCAACTGGGCACCACTACTGATCATCTGGGAAAGACACATAGTAACGGCGAGAGTCTTCATCGAACTCCCACTTGAGCTCAAGCGCATCATCTGGAACGGTATCATCGGTCCCTGCAACTGGTTTTGGAAGTAATCTGTGAGTCACGGGGACTCAGCAATCTCGCACCCTCGCGATCAAGACTATTTAAGCTTATAGGTAAAGGCAAGGTAATATGTGGAGCTGCAGCAAGCGACTAGCATATATGGTGGCTAACCTGTTCGCAAAAGAGAGCGAGAAGAGAAGGCAAAAGCATGGTCGAACAACTATGATCAAGAAGTGATCCTAGAACAACCTACGTCAAACATTATTCCAACACCGTGTTCACTTCCCGGACTCCGCCGAGAAGAGACCATCACGGTTACACACGCGGTTGATTCATTTTAATTAAGTTAAGTTTCATGTTATCTACAACCGGACATTAACAAATTCCCATCTGCCCATAACCGTGGGCACGGCTTTCAAAAGTTCAAATCCCTGCAGGGGAGTCCCAACTTAGCCCATCACAAGCTCTCACGGTCAACGAAGGATATTCCTTCTCCCGAGATATTCCGATCAGGCTCGGCATCCTGGTTACAAGACATCCTCGACAATGGTAAAACAAGTCCAGCAACACCGCCCTAATGTGCCGACAAATCCCGATAGGAGCTGCACATATCTCGTTCTCAGGGCACACTCAGATGAGCCAGACGTCGGGTAGGCCAGCCCAGAGTTGCCCCTGGTAGCCCCGGACATCGCTCAGTTGGACCAACACTTAGAGAAGCACTGGCCCGGGAGGGTTAAAAAAAAGATGACCCTTGAGTCCGCGAAACCCAAGGGAAAAAGGCTAGGTGGCGGATGGTAAAACCAATGTTGGGCATTGCTGGAAGAGTTTTATTCAAGGCGAACTGTCAAGGGGTTCCCATTATAACCCAACCGCGTAAGGAACGCAAAATCCGGGAACATAACACCGATATGACGGAAACTAGGGCGGTAAGAGTGGAACAAAACACTAGGCATAAGGCCGAGCCTTCCACCCTTTACCAAGTATATAGGTGCATTAAGATAATAAGATAATATAGTGATATCCCAACAATAAACAATGTTCCAACAAGGAACGATCTCCAATCTTCGCCTGCAACTAGCAACGCTATAAGAGGGGCTGAGCAAAGCGGTAACATAGCCAATCAACGGTTTGCTAGGACATGGTGGGTTAGAGGTTTGACATGGCAATTTGGGAGGCATGATAAGCAAGTGGTAGGCATCATAGCATAGGCATAGCAAAAGAGCGAGCATCTAGCAAGCAAAGATAGAAGTGATTTCGAGGGTATGATCATCTTGCCTGCAAAGTTGTCAGAGTTGAGTTGATCCTCGTAAGCGAACTCAACGGGCTCCTTGTTCACGAACTCGTCTCCCAGCTCTACCCAAACAAGAACAACAAGCAAACAGAACACAATCAACCACGTGCAAAGCTCAAACAACATGATGCAAACATGGTATGGTATGCGGGACGCGGTATGGGATGCATATGCAAGATTTGACAAGGAATGATTGAACCTGGCCTCAACTTGGAAATCCAAGAGTTCCACTGGAAAGGTGAGGTGATTTTGGTTAAAATCGATATAAAGATCACCGGAATCGGATGCACGGTTTGGAAATGGCAAGCAAAACAAATATGGCACCGGACTGCGATAATCAGCAAGTGACCAACTAAATGCATCAAGATAAATGTGCTACAGCACTCAAACATGACAACAAAATACATGGCAGGGACCCACTCATGATGCTTCACAAAAGATGAACACTGAGCTACGGCTAATTCATCCATTAACAGGTCCAAACAAGCATGTCAAAAGTGCAAATGATAACAGGTTTCAGACTTAGTGAAATTAACACAAGTCTGGAATTTAACATCAGGAAGCACACTTTAGAGCATGAAAACTATATGCTACAGGAACTTAAAATGGAAAATCAAGGCATGGAATGAAGCTACTCAAAGCACTTAACAAAAGTCCCTTAGTGACATTGAGCCAAAAGGGATCAGAAAATACAATTGCAAGCATGTGAACATGGCAAAAACATAAACAGATTTCAGACTTAGTGAAAAGCTGGAGCATGCAAATCAGTTAATGAGTAGGCATGTTTACGAGCTCGATGCACTCACTACAGAGCATTGCATGACCAACTAAGCATACACCCATCAAGAATACATGGCATAGAATCTAGACATGGCAAGAACAATAACATAGCATGCACGGATCAATAGCAACATCCTCGGCAAAATCGCTAATCATGTCAACAATCTGCCAGGATCACTTTATAGCAAAAGTAGAGCTCGATTGACTCAATCTAGGTTGCTCCATAATTTCAAACAAAGACATGGATAGATAGAGCACCACATGTTAACAAATCATCCTTATTGATCATCCTTAAAAGAGGCACGGATCACTAGGAAACAACATGAACATATGGCACTACGACAAAATCAGGACAAGGACTTAGTGAAATTCTAAGTCCCTGAAATCAGCATTACCGATTACGCTACTTTGCAAGCTCGTGCTAGTTACCAAAAATATTACAAAAATACATGGTAAGCACCGCTGTAAAGATGACATGTCATATAACAAAACTCATGTAGAGCTCTGGAGCATATCATGCACACATTAAACATGGCAAAAATGACAAAATGCCATTTGATGAAACAGATCTGCCAAATTTCTCACATAGTCCTCTTCCAACAGCATTTCGGGCATAAAGATGAACTCAAATGAAAATGATGCAATGAGATGAAATGATGTACTCGTCGAGACAAACATTTTGATATGCTACATGCACAAATCAGAGCTACGGATGCAGAGTTATGGCATGTCAAAGTATGCAAGAAAATTAGGATTTCGGGACAAAAGTCAACCGCGGGATATTTCCAGATTTGAGATCCGGCCGGAGTTACTGTAGCAGGGGTGCGGAAAACGAGGTTTGTCGGGACCTGTTCGCCGGAATCGTCGCCGGACTTGACGGGAACGGAGGAGACGGCGGCCGGACCTTCGGGGGACGCCGGAGGAGCTCGCGGGGCGCTCGCCAGCGCCGGGCGGCAAGCTTGCCGCGGTGGGGCGGCGAGGTGCGGCCGGCCGGCGATGGTCGGCAGTGACCGGAGCGGAGCGAGCGGCGGCGGGCGGCGGCGCAAGGGAGGAAGGAGAGGCGAGGAGGCGCGCGGGGTCTCGGGCCCGGATGGCAGCGGGGAGGGCCGGCGCGGGCGAGGCGGCGAACTGGGGACCCGCCGGGACACGTGGCGCGCCCTGGTTCATCGCAGGCGGCGGCAGCGACTTTGTCCGGCCGGACCGGACATGTCCGGCGCGGCGCGGTGGAAGAGGAGCTAGGTTAGGGGTAGAATGATCCGTGAATTTTCGGGGAAGGCCTTTATATAGGGGTAGAGGAGGCTAGGAAGCTCCAAATGGAGTGCGGTTTTCGGCCACGCGATCGTGATTGAACGCTCTAGACGATGGAAGGATTTTTGGTGGGTTTTGGGACAAATTGGAAGGGTGTTGGGCTGCAACACAAACAAGGCCTTCTCGGTCCCTCAGTTAACCGTTGGAGTATCAAACGAAGTCCAAATGGCATGAAACATGACAGGCGGTCTACCGGTAGTAAACCAAGGCCGCATGACAAGTCTTGGTCCAATCCGGAAAAGTTTAACCCCCCCCCACACAAAAAGAGGTAGAAAGGGGCACCAGAGGAGATAGGAGCGCCGGAATGCAAAACGGACAACGGGGAAAATGCTCGGATGCATGAGACGAACACGTATGCGAATGCAATGCACATGATGAAATGATATGAGATGCATGACAAAGACAACAACACACACGGAGACAAAAACCCGAAACCGAGGAAATAAAATAACTTAGGCCAGAAATGGCAAGAGTTGGAATACATATAAGGTAAATTACCTCTGGGGTGTTACAACACTCCACCACTACGAAAGAATCTCGTCCCGAGATCTAGGACTGGAAAAACGCCGGGTACTCAGAATGGAGGTGATCCTTGCGTTCCCAGGTGGCTTCACGGTCGGAATGGTGTGACCACTTGACTTTGAGGAATTTGATTGACTTATTGCGAGTCTTGCGCTCAGTTTCTTCAAGGATAGCAACGGGGTGCTCATGATAAGAAAGGTCTTCTTGGAGATCAATGTCTTCAAAGTTGATAGTGCGGTCAGGAGTCTTGAAGCACTTGCGGAGCTGAGAGACATGGAACACGTCGTGCACGTTTGCAAAGTTGGAAGGAAGCTCGAGTTGATAGGCAAGATCGCCTCTCTTGCTGGCGATCTTGAAAGGACCCACGTATCTAGGGGCAAGCTTGCCTTTGATACCGAAGCGACGAGTACTTTCATTGGAGAGACGTGGAGGTAAACATGATCTCCGATCTTGAAAGCCAAATCACGATGCTTACTATCATAGTAGCTCTTCTGGCGCGATTGCGCTGCTTTGAGGTTATCACGAATGACTTTGCACATTTCCTCTGCCTCTGTGATCAAGTCATTTCCAAGAAGTTGACGTTCACCAGTCTTTGACCAGTTAAGAGGAGTACAGCACTTCCGGCCATAGAGAATTTCAAATGGGGCCTTGCCCGAACTCGCTTGAAAGTTGTTGTTGTAGGAGAACTCGGCATATGGAAGACAATCTTCCCACTTCATACTAAAAGAGATAATGCAAGCCCTGAGCATATCTTCGAGAATCTGATTGACACGGTCGACTTGGCCGCTAGTTTGAGGATGAAAAGATGTGCTGAAACGGATGTTGGTGCCCATGGCCTTCTGAAAAGAATCCCAAAACTTCAAGGTGAAGATGCTGCCACGATCTGAAGAAATCAACTATGGAATGCCGTGCAGAGAGACAATCCGAGAGGTATACAGCTCTGCCAATTGAGCTGCAGTGATAGACTCCTTGATAGGCAGGAAATGAGCCACTTTAGTGAGTTTGTCGATGACAACGAATATAGCATCGTTGCCACGCTTGGACTTTGGAAATCCCGTCAGGAAGTCCATCTCAATGTGGTCAAACTTCCATTCTGGAATGGCAAGAGGTTGGAGGAGACCAGCTGGTCGTTGGTGTTCTGCCTTCACTCTTCTGCAGACATCACATTCTTTCACGAACTGAGCAATCTCGCGCTTCATTCGAGTCCACCAATACGCCTGCTTGAGGTCCTGGTACATCTTTGTACTCCCAGGGTGGATGGAGAGAAGTCAATTGTGAGCCTCGTTCATAATGACTTTACGAAGGTCACCTTTAGGCACAACAATGCGATCCTCGAAGAAGAGAGTATCCTTGTCATCAAGGCGATATCACTTGTACTTGGGTTGACTCTTGGCAATCCCAATCTTCACCTTCTTCACCATAGCATCAAGAAGTTGACCCTCGCGAATTTGATCTTCCAAAGTAGGAGAGACTTGGAGGTTGGTGAGGAAACCTTGAGGAACAACTTGCAGATTGAGTTTGCGGAAAGCTTCACAAAGCTCAGGTTGGTAAGGCTTGAGAATCAAACTGTTGCAGTAAGCCTTCCTGCTCAATGCGTCAGCAATTACATTGGCCTTGCCTGGAGTATATTCAATGCTCGGATTATACTCTTGAATCATTTCGACCCAACGAGTCTGCCTGAGGTTGAGATTAGGCTGAGTGAAGATGTACTTGAGACTCTTGTGGTCAGTGAAGATGTCCACTTTTCTTCCCAATAAGAGATGTCTCCAAGTCAAAAGAGCATGCACAACTGCCGCCAACTCGAGGTCGTGAGTGGGGTAGTTCTTCTCGTTGGGATTCAACTGGCGAGAAGTATAAGCCACAACTTTCTTCTCTTGCATCAACACTGCACCAAGACCTTGAAGAGAGGCATCGCAGAAGACCTCGAACGGTTTGGATTCATCAGGAGGAGTCAGAACTGGAGCAGTGACTAATTTCTCTTTAAAGGTGTTGAAAGCGATGTCACATTCCGGAGACCAAACGTACTTCACGTGCTTCTAGAGAAGGTTGGAAAGCGGCTTCGCGATCTTTGAGAAGTTCTCAACGAACCTTCGACAATAGCTTGCGAGCCCAAGGAAGCTGCGGAGTTGCTTCACGTTCTGAGGTGGTTCCCAATTCACAATTGCAGACACCTTCTCAGGATTCACCACTATGCCCTTGGCAGAGATGATATGCCCAAGATAGAGAACCTCATCGAGCCAAAACTCGCACTTTGAAAACTTGGCGTAGAACTGATGTTCTCCGAGCTTATCGAGCACCAAACACAAGTGCTTGGCATGATCTTCCTTGTTCTTGGAAAAGACCAAAATGTCATCGAGGTAGACCAAGACAAAGTAATTTGTGTAGGGATTGAAGATGAAGTTCATCATGCGAGAGAAAGTCGGCGGAGCGTTGACGAGGCCAAAAGACATGACAATGTATTCATATGAACCATAGCTTGTTCTGAAAGCCGTCTTGGGGATATCTTGCTCACGAATTCGGATCTGGTGATAGCCCATACGGAGATCAAGCTTGGAGAATACTTGAGCCCCTTTGAGTTGTTCAAACAGCTCGTTGATGTTGGGAAGTGGGTACTTGTTCTTTATAGTCTTCTTGTTCAATGGACGGTAGTCAACACAAAGTCGATCCGTTCCATACTTCTTCTTCACAAAAAGAACTCCACAACCCCACGGAGAAGAACTAGGTCGGATGAGACCCATTCGCTCTTGAATATCGAGTTGCTTCTTCAGCTCTTTCAACTCTTCAGGTCCAAGCTTGTAAGGATGTTTGCAAACAGGTTCCATGCCCGGCTCAAGATCGATGTCGAATTCAACTGGCCGGTGCGGAGGCATTCCTGGAAGCTCTTCTGGAAAGACGTCTTGATATTCGCAAACGACTGGAATTTGAGAGATGGCATCCAGTTCACCCTTCTCATTGAGAGAAAATAGACGGATGGTATCATCATTAGCGGCAAAGACAATTACATCCTCAGACGAATGAGTCAATTGAATCTGCCTGGCAGCACAATCAAGCTGAGCCTTGTGCTTAGAAAGCCAGTCCATTCTAAGAATAAGATCAATATCCGAGTTACCAAGGACCACTGGAGAGGATAGAAACTTGTAGTCACCTAACGTGATAGTAACATCCGGGGCCATAGCGCTTGCATTCATGAATTTACCCGGAGAAACAACTGATAACTGCCTAGGCAATTCTTGTAAAGGCAACTCATGCTTAGAAACAAATGGTCTCGAGATGAAACAATGCGATGCACCAGTGTCAAAAAGAACTTTTGCAGGAATATCGTTAACAGGAAGGTTACCCATGATGACATCTGACGAGTCCTCTGCCTGAGCTGCATTCATCAAGTTGACCTTAGCAGACTTGGGGTTATGCTTGACCACAGCTATACTTGCCGATCTCACAGGAGGAGGAGGGAGACGCCTCTGATTGAAGCATTTGTTGGCATAGTGACCCTTCTGTTGGCACTTGTTGCACGTGACCTCCGAGAGCAGACGGTGATACGGAGCACTTGACCTTGGAGCTTGAGACAAAGTCTTGTTCTGAAAGCCTGGGTTGGGTGGGTGGGAAGATCCACTGCCACCTTTGCTCTTCTGCTGATAAGGCTGATGGAACGGAGGAGGAGGAAGCCAATACTTCTGCTACTTAGCCACTTGAGTTGAGGAAGAAGGAGTTGCATCTCTAACTCGCTTCTTGGAAGCATCGCACTTCAGTTGAGCAGTCTCTTGCTTCATTGCCATGTTGTAAAACTCATCGTACCTCTTGGGCTCAAAGAGGACAAGAGCTAGCTGGATTTCTTCTCTGAGACCACCCCTGAATTGGTATATCATGCTCTTCTCATCAGGGACGTCTTGCTTAGCAAAACGGGCGAGCTTCTGAAACATCTTGTTGTACTCGTAAACAGACATAGTGCCTTGCTTTAGGTTGCGGAATTCCTCACGCTTGCTTTCAACCACACTCTGAGGAATATGATGAGCTTTAAAGTCTTGATAGAATTCATCCCAGGTAATCACACGGCCTCCTCTGGAATCTTTGTACTGCTGAAACCATTCTGTAGCTTGGTCTTTGAGTTGGAAGGAAGCGAACTTGACAAAGTCCTCAGGCCTGACATTACTGCACTCAAAATGCTTGCATATGTCCACAAGCCAATCATCAGCGTTTGTTGCCTCAACACAATTGCTGAAGGTCTTTGGCTGGTTAGCAAGGAACTGGTTGAGTGTAGCAAACTGATTCTGATTGTTGCCATGACCCTGGTTCCCCTGGTTGCGCTCTTGAAGAAGTTGCATGATCAGCTGCGTGTTTGCATTGGTAGCGGCCATCACAACTTGCCATGCCTCCGGAGGTGGAGGTGGTGGTGGCGGATCAGGATTCGGAGTCGTGCGCGTTGGAGGAGCCATCCTGAAGAGGTTGACATCCATTAGCACATTGACAGACAAATATTGAAGCTGAATCAAACGGGTTGAAATTGCAACATATAGTCTTCACATCCGAACCAAATGAACGAATGCATTCCAATTGAAATGGTCACATATCCATAAATTGAGAAGCCACTTAGAATTGAGGTAGAAGAATAAAACCAACAAGGTACGGAACAAGAACGAATACTTGGTGAGGATTACCCAATCCCAAACCAAATATCCGCGGAAGAAGAACTAGAGCTACAAGAATTCCCACCTATGAAACTCCCGAACCATTCCGGTTATGCAATCAGGTGTTGGGGATACAGGGGAAGCATAATATCTCACCCAAGTCTAGCAAATCCTACATCCAGCTGTATGAAGGAAATATAACCTAGAGGCAATAATAAAGTTATTATTTATTTCCTTATATCATGATAAATGTTTATTATTCATGCTAGAATTGTATTAACCGGAAACATAATACTTGTGTGAATACATAGACAAACTAAACGTCACTAGTATGCCTCTACTTGACTAGCTCGTTAATCGAAGATGGTTATGTTTCGTAACCATAGACATGTGTTGTCATTTGATTAACGGGATCACATCATTAGGAGAATGATGTGATTGACATGACCCATTCCATTAGCTTAGCACCCGATCGGTTAGTATGTTGCTATTGCTTTCTTCATGACTTATACATGTTCCTGTGACTATGAGATTATGCAACTCCCGTTTGCCGGAGGAACACTTTGTGTGCTACCAAACGTCACAACGTAACTGGGTGATTATAAAGGTGCTCTACAGGTATCTCCAAAGGTACATGTTGGGTTGGCGTATTTCGAGATTAGGATTTGTCACTCCGATTGTCGGAGAGGTATCTCTGGGCCCTCTCGGTAATGCACATCACTTAAGCCTTGCAAGCAATACAACTAATGAGTTAGTTGCGAGATGATGTATTATGGAACGAGTAAAGAGACTTGCCGATAACGAGATTGAACTAGGTATTGAGATACCGATGATCGAATCTCGGGCAAGTAACATACCGATAACAAAGGGAACAACGTATGTTGTTATGCGGTCTGACCGATAAAAGATCTTCGTAGAATATGTAGGAGCCAATATGAGCATCCAGGTTCCACTATTGGTTATTGACCGGAGACGTGTCTCGGTCATGTCTACATTGTTCTTGAACCCGTAGGGTCCGCACGCTTAACGTTACGATGATAGTTTCATTATGAGTTTATATATTTTGATGTATCGAAGGTTGTTCGGAGTCCCGGATATGATCACGGACATGACGAGGAGTCTCTAAATGGTCGAGACATAAAGATCGATATATTGGACGGCTATATTCGGACACCGAAAGTGTTTCGGGTGATTTCGGAGAAAACCGGAGTGCCGGAAGGGTTACCGGAACCCCCCGAGGAAGTATTGGGCCTTAGTGGGCCTGAGGGGAGAGAGAGGGCAGCAGCCCAGGAGGTGGCACGCCCCCTCCCATGAGGAGTCCGAATTGGACTAGGGGAGGGGGGCGCGGCCCCTCTTTCCCTCTCCCTCTCTTTCCTTCCCCCTTCTCTCTTCCTAGTTGGACTAGGAAAGGGGAGTCCTACTCCTACTAGGAGGAGGACTCCCCCCTCCTTGGCGCACCCCAAGGGCCGGCCGGCCTCCCCCCTTGCTCCTTTATATACGGGGGCAGGGGGCACCTCTAGACACACAAGTTGATCTTCGTGATCGTTCTCTTAGCCGTGTGCGGTGCCCCCCTCCACCATAATCCTCGATAATATTGTAGCGGTGCTTAGGCGAAGCCCTGCGACAGTAGAACATCAAGATCGTCACCACGCCGTCGTGCTGACGGAACTCTTCCCTGACACTTTGCTGGATGAAAGTCCGGGGATCGTCATCAAGCTGAACGTGTGCTAGAACTCGGAGGTGTCGTAGTTTCGGTGCTTGATCGGTCGGGCCGTGAAGACGTACGACTACATCAACCGCGTTGTGCTAACGCTTCCGCTTCCTGTCTACGAGGGTACGTAGACAACACTCTCCCCTCTCGTTGCTATGCATCACCATGATCTTGCGTGTGCGTAGGAAATTTTTTGAAATTACTACGTTCCCCAACAGTGGCATCAGAGCCAGGTTTTATGCGTAGATGTCATATGTACGAGTAGAACACAAGTGAGTTGTGGGCGATATAAGTCATACTGCTTACCAGCATGTCACACTTTGGTTCGGCGGTATTGTTGGATGAAGCGGCCCGGACCGACATTACGCGTACGCTTACGCGAGACTGGTTTTACCGCCATGCTATGCACACAGGTGACTAGCGGGTGTCAGTTTCTCCAACTTTAGTTGAACCGAGTATGGCTACGCCCGGTCCTTGAGAAGGTTAAAACAGCACTAACTTGACAAACTATCGTTGTGGTTTTCGATGCGTAGGTAAGAACGGTTCTTGCTCAGCCCGTAGCAGCCACGTAAAACTTGCAACAACAAAGTAGAGGACATCTAACTTGTTTTTGTAGGGCATGTTGTGATGTGATATGGTCAAGACGTGATGAGATATAAGTTGTTGTATAAGATGATCATGTTTTGTTGAAGTTATCGGCAACTGGCAGAAGCCTTATGGTTGTCTCTTTATTGCATAAGATGCAAGCGCCAAATAATTGATTTACAATTATCGCTATGCGATAGCAATAGTTGTAGGAGCAATAGTTGGCGAGACGACCATGTGACGACACATTGATATAGATCAAGATTGATGGAGATCATGGTGTCATGCCGGTGACGATGGAAATCATGACGATGTTTTGGAGATGGAGATCAAAGGCACAAGATGATGATGGCCATATCATGTCACATATTTTGATTGCATGTGATGTTTATCTTTTATGCATCTTATCTTGCTTTGATTGACGGTAGCATTATAAGATGATCTCTCACTAAATTTCAAGATAAAAGTGTTCTCCCTGAGTATGCACCATTGCCAAAGTTCGTCGTGCCCAGACACCACGTGATGATCGGGTGTGATAAGCTCTACGTCCATCTACAACGGGTGCAAGCCAGTTTTGCACACGCAGAATACTTAGGTTAAACTTGACGAGCCTAGCATATGCAGATATGGCCTCGGAACACTGAGACCGAAAGGTCGAGCATGAATCATATAGTAGATATGATCAACATAGTGATGTTCACCATTGAAAGCTACTCCATTTCACGTGATGATTGGTTATGGTTTAGTTGATTTGGATCACGTGATCACTTAGATGATTAGAGGGATGTCTATCTAAGTGGGAGTTCTTAAGTAATATGATTAATTGAACTTTAATTTATCATGGACTTAGTCCTGGTAGTATTAGCATATCTATGTTGTAGATCAATAGCTCGCGTTTAGCTCCCCTGTTTTATTTTTGATATGTTCCTAGAGAAAACTAAGTTGAAAGATGTTAGTAGCAATGATGCGGATTGGATCCGTGATCTGAGGTTTATCCTCATTGCTGCACAGAAGAATTATGTCTTTGATGCACCGCTAGGTGACAAACCTATTGCAGGAGCAGATGCAGATGTTATGAACATTTGGCTAGCTCAATATGATGACTACTTGATAGTTTAGTGCACCATGCTTAAACGGCTTAGAATCGGGACTTCAAAGACGTTTTGAACGTCATGGACCATATGAGATGTTCCAGGAGTTGAAGTTAATATTTCAAGCAAATGCCCGAGTTGAGAGATATGAAGTCTCCAACAAGTTCTATAGCTAAAAGATGGAGGAGAATAGCTCAAGCAGTGAGAATGTGCTCAGATTTTCTGGGTACTACAATCGCTTGAATCAAGTGGGAGTTAATCTTCGAGATAAAATAGTGATTGACAGAATTCTCTAGTCACCATCACCAAGTTAGTAGAACTTCATGATGAACTATAATATGCAAGGGATAACGGAAACGATTCCAAGCTCTTCGTGATGCTGAAATCAACGAAGGTAGAAATCAAGAAAAGCATCAAGTGTTGATGGTAAACAAAACCACTAGTTTCAAGTAAATGGACAAAGGGAAGAAAGGGGAACTTCAAGAAGAACGGCAAGCAAGTTGCTGCTCAAGTGAAAAAGCCAAGTCTGGACCTAAGCCTAAAACTGAGTGCTTCTACTGCAAAGGGACTAGTCACTGGAAGCAGAACTACCCCGAGTAATTGGCGGATAAGAAGGATGGCAAAGTGAACATAGGTATATTTGATATACATGTTATTGGTGTGTACTTTACTAGTGTTTATAGCAACCCCTCAGTATTTGATACTAGTTCAGTTGCTGGGAGTAGTAACTCAAAACGGGAGTTGCAGAATGAACAGAGACTAGTTAAGGGTGAAGTGACGATGTGTGTTGGAAGTGGTTCCAAGATTGATATGATCATCATCACACACTCCCTATACTTTCGGGATTAGTGTTGAACCTAAATAAGTGTTATTTGGTGTTTGCGTTGAGCATAAGTATGATTGGATCATGTTTATTGCAATACGGTTATTCATGTAAGTTAGAGAATAATTGTTGTTCTGTTTACATGAATAAAACCTTCTATGGTCATACACCCAATGAAAATGGTTTGTTGGATCTCGATCGTGGTGATACACATATTCATAATATTGAAGCCAAAAGATGCAAAGTTAATAATGATAGTGCAACTTATTTGTGGCACTGCCATTTAGGTCATATTGGTGTAAAGCGCATGAAGAAAATTCATGCTGATGTGTTTTTGGAATCACTTGATTATGAATCAGTTGATGCTTGCGAACCATGCCTCATGGGCAAGATGACTAAGACTCCGTTCTCCGGAACAATGGAGCGAGCAACAGATTTGTTGGAAATCATACATACTGATGTATGTGGTCCAATGAATATTGAGGCTCGTGGTAGGTATCATTATTTTCTGATCTTCACAGATGATTTGAGCAGATATGAGTATATCTACTTGATGAAACACAAGTCTAGAATATTTGAAAAGTTCAAAGAATTTCAGAGTGATGTGGAGAATCATCGTAACAAAAATAAAAGTTTCTACGATATGATCGCAGAAGTAAAATATTTGAGTTACGAGTTTGGCCTTCAGTTAAAACAATGTGAAATAGTTTCACTACTCACGCCACCTGGAACACCACAGTGTAATGGTGTGTCCGAACGTCATAACCGTACTTTATTAGATATAGTGCGATCTATGATGTCTCTTACCGATCTACCACTATCGTTTTGGGGTTATGCATTAGAGACAGCTACATTCACATTAAAAAGGGCACCATCTAAATCCGTTGAGACGACACCGTATAAACTGTGGTTTGGCAAGAAACCTAAGCTGTCGTTTCTTAAAGTTTGGGACTGCAATGCTTATGTGAAAAAGTTTCAGCATGATAAGCTCGAACCCAAATCGGAGAAGTAAATCTTCATAGGATACCCAAAAGAAAATGTTGGGTACACCTTCTATCACAGATCCGAATGCAAGTTATTCATTGCTGAGAATGGATCCTTTCTAGAGAAGGAGTTTCTCTCGAAAGAAGTGAGTGGGAGGAAAGTAGAACTTGATGAGGTAATTATACCTGCTCCCTTATTGGAAAGTAGTTCATCACAGAAATCTGTTCCTGTGACTACTACACCGATTAGTGAGGAAGCTAATGATGATGATCATGTAACTTCAGATCAAGTTACTACCGAACCTCGTAGGTAAACCAGAGTGAGATCCACACCAGAGTGGTACGGTAATCCTGTTCTGGAGGTCATGTTACTTGACCATGACGAGCCTGCGAACTATGAGGAAGCGATGATGAGCCCAGATTCCGCGAAATGGCTTGAGGCCATGAAATCTGAGATGAGATCCATGTATGAGAACAAAGTATGGACTTTGATTGACTTGCCCAATGATCGGTGAGCCATTGAGATTAAATGGATCTTCAAGAGGAAGACGGACGCTGATAGTAGTGTTATTATCTACAAAGCTAGAATTGCCGCAAAAAGTTTTTCGACAAGTTCAAGGTGTTGACTACGATGAGAGTTTCTCACTCGTATTTATGCTTAAGTCTATCCGAATCATGTTAGCAATTGCCGCATTTTATAAAATCTGTCAAATGGATAAACAAAACTGCATTCCTTAATGGATTTATTAAATAAGAGTTGTATATGATGCAACCGGAAGGTTTTGTCAATCCTAAAGGTACTAACAAAATATGCAAGCTCCAGCGGTCCATCTATGGACTGGTGCAAGCATCTCGGAGTTGGAATATACGCTTTGATAAGTTGATCAAAGCATATAGTTTTATACAGACTTGCGGTGAAGCCTGTATTTACAAGAAAGTGAGTGGGAGCACTACAGCATTTCTGGTAAGTATATGTGAAAGACATATTGTTGATCGGAGATAATGTAGAATTATTCTGCAAAGCATAAAGGAATATTTGAAAGGAGTTTTTCAAAGAAAGACCTCGGTGAAGCTGCTTACATATTGAGCATCAAGATCTATTGAGATAGATCAAGATGCTTGATAAGTTTTTCAATGAGTACATACCTTGACAGGATTTTGAAGTAGTTCAAAATGGAACAGTCAAAGAAGAAGTTCTTGCCTGTGTTACAAGGTCTGAAGTTGAGTAAGACTCAAAACCCGACCACGGCAGAAGATAGAGAGAGAATGAAAGTCATTCCCTATGCCTTAGTCATAGGTTCTATAAAGTATGCCATGCTGTGTACCAGACCTATTGTATACCCTGCCCTGAGTTTGGCAAGGGAGTACAATAGTGATCTTGGAGTAGATCACTGGACATTGGTCAAAATTATCCTTAGTGGAATAAGGATATGTTTCTCGATTATGGAGGTGACAAAAGGTTCATCGTAAAGGGTTACGTCGATGCAAGTTTTGACACTGATCCAGATGACTCTAAGTCTCAATCTGGATACATATTGAAAGCGGGAGCAATTATCTAGAATAGCTCCATGTAGAGCATTGTTGACATAGAAATTTGCAAAATACTTACAGATCTGAATGTGGCAGACCCGTTGACTAAACTTCTCTCACAAGCAAAACATGATCACACCTCAGTACTCTTTGGGTGTTAATCACATAGCGACGTGAACTAGATTATTGACTCTAGTAAACCCTTTCGATGTTGGTCACATGTCGATGTGAACTATGGGTGTTAATCACATGGTGATGTTAAATCACATGGCGATGTGAACTAGATTATTGACTCTAGTGCAAGTGGGAGACTGAAGGAAATATGCCCTAGAGGCAATAATAAAGTTATTATTTATTTCCTTATATCATGATAAATGTTTATTATTCATACTAGAATTGTATTAACCAGAAACATAATACTTGTGTGAATACATAGACAAACTAAACGTCACTAGTATGCCTCTACTTGACTAGCTCGTTAATCGAAGATGGTTATGTTTCCTAACCATAGACATGTGTTGTCATTTGATTAACGGGATCACATCATTAGGAGAATGATGTGATTGACATGACCCATTCCATTAGCTTAGCACCCGATCGCTTAGTATGTTGCTATTGCTTTCTTCATGACTTATACATGTTCCTGTGACTATGAGATTATGCAACTCCCGTTTGCCGGAGGAACACTTTGTGTGCTACCAAACGTCACGATGTAACTGGGTGATTATAAAGGTGCTCTACAGGTGTCTCCAAAGGTACATGTTGGGTTGGCGTATTTCGAGATTAGGATTTGTCACTCCGATTGTCGGAGAGGTATCTCTGGGCCCTCTCAGTAATGCACATCACTTAAGCCTTGCAAGCAATACAACTAATGAGTTAGTTGCGAGATGATGTATTATGGAACGAGTAAAGAGACTTGCCGATAACAAGATTGAACTAGGTATTGAGATACCGACGATCGAATCTCGGGCAAGTAACATACCGATGACAAAGGGAACAACGTATGTTGTTATGCGGTCTGACCGATAAAAGATCTTCATAGAATATGTAGGAGCCAATATGAGCATCCAGGTTCCGCTATTGGTTATTGACCAGAGACGTGTCTCGGTCATGTCTACATTGTTCTCGAACCCGTAGGGTCCGCACGCTTAACGTTACGATGACAGTTTCATTATGAGTTTATATATTTTGATGTACTGAAGGTTGTTCGGAGTCCCGGATATGATCACGGACATGACGAGGAGTCTCGAAATGGTTGAGACATAAATATCGATATATTGGACGGCTATATTCGGACACCGGAAGTGTTTCGGGTGATTTCGAAGAAAACCGGAGTGCCGGAAGGGTTACCGGAACCCCCCGGGGAAGTATTGGGCCTTAGTGGGCCTGAGGGGAGAGAGAGGGCAGCAGCCCAGGAGGTGGCGCGCCCCCTCCCATGAGGAGTCTGAATTGGACTAGGGGAGGGGGGCGCGGCCCCTCTTTCCCTCTCCCTCTCCCTCTCTTTCCTTCCCCCTTCTCTCTTCCTAGTTGGACTAGGAAAGGGGAGTCCTACTCCTACTAGGAGGAGGACTCCCCCCTCCTTGGCGCACCCCAAGGGCCGGCCGGCCTCCCCCCTTGCTCCTTTATATACGGGGGCAGGGGGGCACCTCTAGACACACAAGTTGATCTTCGTGATCGTTCTCTTAGCCGTGTGCGGTGCCCCCCTCCACCATAATCCTCGATAATATTGTAGCGGTGCTTAGGTGAAGCCCTGCGACGGTAGAACATCAAGATCGTCACCACGCCGTCGTGCTGACGGAACTCTTCCCCGACACTTTGCTGGATCGGAGTCCGGGGATCGTCATCGAGCTGAACGTGTGCTAGAACTCGGAGGTGCCGTAGTTTCGGTGCTTGATCGGTCGGGCCGTGAAGACGTACGACTACATCAACCGCGTTGTGCTAACGCTTCCACTTCCGGTCTATGAGGGTACGTAGACAACACTCTCCCCTCTCGTAGCTATGCATCACCATGATCTTGCGTGTGCGTAGGAATTTTTTTGAAATTACTACGTTCCCCAACACAGTATCCATCCTTCAACACATAACCGAGAAAAACTTCGGAAATCATCTACCTCAACCTTCGAAAAGCATCCGTTATATAAGTTATGGCAATACTCCCAAACTCCTGCCCCAGTACTGGGTGGCGTCGAGGTTATCTCACCAACAACTGCATAAAAGAGATTTTCGATGTCGGCAAAACTCAGGTATTCCAGAATCTCAACGATAAAATTGCGACGACAACACCTCGGAGCTCAACTCCCCGGGACACTGCCACAACCCCTAAATGACAGGAGGCACCAAGAACAATGTTCTCGTCACAAATCGATCGGAACGATTCCAAGATACCCGCGTGATCCTAAATTTTTTTTAGTGAAATTTGAGAAGAGAAGAGTCAAAACTCTACATCAGGATGCCTCACCAGAGCGATGAAGGGACTGGGGAGTAAAAAGAATTCCTAAACTCTCCGATATATATAATCCTAAATGACTCCAAACATTTTTCTAGACTCAACAACGCCAACGATTCGATCAAGCAGGGGGCTCCTAAGGTCGGGGAAGGCTCTGATTACCAACTTGTAACGCCCTCGATGCGGCTATATCTCCTACATGTCGAAGCACGACTTAGAGGCATAACCGCATTGAAAACAATGTCGCAAGTAAGGTAATCTTCACAACAACCCATGTAAATAGATAAAAGGGAAAGGATGCATAGTTGGCTTACACTCGCCACGTCACACAAATACATGAATAACATTACAATCATCCAATACACTCATGGTCCGACTACGGTACCAAAATAAAGATCAACCCCCACATGCGACACGGTCCCCGATCGCCCCAACTGGGCACCACTACTGATCATCTGGGAAAGACACATAGTAACGGCGAGAGTCTTCATCGAACTCCCACTTGAGCTCAAGCGCATCGTCTGGAACGGTATCATCGGTCCCTGCAACTGGTTTTGGAAGTAATCTGTGAGTCATGGGGACTCAGCAATCTCGCACCCTCGCGATCAAGACTATTTAAGCTTATAGGTAAAGGCAAGGTAATATGTGGAGCTGCAGCAAGCGACTAGCATATATGGTGGCTAACCTGTTCGCAAAAGAGAGCGAGAAGAGAAGGCAAAAGCACGGTCGAACAACTATGATCAAGAAGTGATCCTAGAACAACCTACGTCAAACATTACTCCAACACCGTGTTCACTTCCCGGACTCCGCCGAGAAGAGACCATCACGGTTACACACGCGGTTGATTCATTTTAATTAAGTTAAGTTTCATGTTATCTACAACCGGACATTAACAAATTCCCATCTGCCCATAACCGTGGGCACGGCTTTCAAAAGTTCAAATCCCTGCAGGGGAGTCCCAACTTAGCCCATCACAAGCTCTCACGGTCAACGAAGGATATTCCTTCTCCCGAGATATTCCGATCAGGCTCGGCATCCCGGTTACAAGACATCCTCGACAATGGTAAAACAAGTCCAGCAACACCGCCCTAATGTGCCGACAAATCCCGATAGGAGCTGCACATATCTCGTTCTCAGGGCACACTCAGATGAGCCAGACGTCGGGCAGGCCAGCCCAGAGTTGCCCCTGGTAGCCCCGGACATCGCTCAGTTGGACCAACACTTAGAGAAGCACTGGCCTAGGAGGGTTAAAAAAAAGATGACCCTTGAGTCCACGAAACCCAAGGGAAAAAGGCTAGGTGGCGGATGGTAAAACCAATGTTGGGCATTGCTGGAAGAGTTTTATTCAAGGCGAACTGTCAAGGGGTTCCCATTATAACCCAACCGCGTAAGGAACGCAAAATCCGGGAACATAACACCGATATGACGGAAACTAGGGCGGTAAGAGTGGAACAAAACACTAGGCATAAGGCCGAGCCTTCCACCCTTTACCAAGTATATAGGTGCATTAAGATAATAAGATAATATAGTGATATCCCAACAATAAACAATGTTCCAACAAGGAACGATCTCCAATCTTCACCAGCAACTAGCAATACTATAAGAGGGGCTGAGCAAAGCGGTGACATAGCCAATCAACGGTTTGCTAGGACATGGTGGGTTAGAGGTTTGACATGGCAATTTGGGAGGCATGATAAGCAAGTGGTAGGCATCATAGCATAGGCATAGCAAAAGAGCGAGCATCTAGCAAGCAAAGATAGAAGTGATTTTGAGGGTATGATCATCTTGCCTGCAAAGTTGTCAGAGTTGACTTGATCATCGTAAGCGAACTCAACGGGCTCCTCGTTCATGAACTCGTCTCCTGACTCTACCCAAACAAGAACAACAAGCAAACGGAACACAATTAATCACGTGCAAAGCTCAAACAACATGATGCAAACATGGTATGGTATGCGGGACGCGGTATGGGATGCATATGCAAGATTTTACAAGGAATGATTGAACCTGGCCTCAACTTGGAAATCCAAGAGTGCCACTGGAAAGGTGAGGTGATTTCGGTTGAAATCGATATAAAGATCACCGGAATCGGATGCACGGTTTGGAAATGGCAAGCAAAACAAATATGGCACCGGACTGCGATAATCAGCAAGTGACCAACTAAATGCATCAAGATGAATGTGCTACAGCACTCAAACATGACAACAAAATACATGACAGGGATCCACTCATGATGCTTGACAAAAGATGAACACTGAGCTACGGCTAATTCATCCATTAACAGGTCCAAACAAGCATGGCAAAAGTGCAAATGATAACAGGTTTCAGACTTAGTGAAATTAACACAAGTCTGGAATTTAACATCAGAAAGCACACTTTAGAGCATGAAAACTATATGCTACAGGAACTTAACATGGAAAAGCAAGGCATGGCATGAAGCTACTCAAAGCACTTAACAAAAGTCCCTTAGTGACATTGAGCCAAAAGGGCTCAGAAAATACAATTGTAAGCATGTGAACATGGCAAAAACATAAACAGATTTCAGACTTAGTGAAAAACTGAAGCATGCAAATCAGTTAACGAGTAGACATGTTTACGAGCTCGATGCACTCACTACAGAGCATTGCATGACCAACTAAGCATACACCCATCAAGAATACATGGCATAAAAGCTATACATGGCAAGAACAACAACATAGCATGCACGGATCAATAACAACATCCTCGGCAAAATCGCTAATCATGTCAACAATCTGCCAGGATCACTTTATAGCAAAAGTAGAGCTCGATTGACTCAAGCTAGGGTGCTCCATAATTTCAAACAAAGACATGGATGGATAGAGCACCACAATGTTAGCAAATCATCCTTACTGATCATCCTCAAAAGAGGCACGGATAACTAGGAAACAACATGAACATATGGCATAACGACAAAATCAGGACAAGGACTTAGTGAAATTCTAAGTCCCTGAAATCAGCATTATCGATTACGCTACTTTGCAAGCTCGTGCTAGTCACCACAAATATCACAAAAATATATGGTAAGCACCTATGTAAAGATGACATGGCATATAACAAAACTCATGTAAAGCTCAGGAGCATATCATGCACACATTAAACATGGCAAAAATGACAAAATGCCATTTGATAAAACAGATCTGCCAAATTTCTCACATAGCCCTCTTCCAACAGAATTTCTGGCATCAAGATGAACTCAAATAAAAATGATGCAGTGAGATGAAATGATTTACTCGTCAAGACGAACATTTTGATATGCTACACGCGCAAATCGGAGCTATGGATGCAGAGTTATGGCATGTCAAAGTATGCAAGAAAATTAGGGTTTCGAGACAAAAGTCAACCGCGGGATATTTCGAGATCTGAGATCCGGCCAGAGTTACTGTAGCAGGGGCACGAAAAACGAGGTTCGCCGGGACCTGTTCGCCGGAATCGTCGCCGGACTTGACGGGGACGGAGGAGACGGCAGCCGGACCTTCGGGGGATGCCGGAGGAGCTCGCGGGGCGCTCGCCGGCGCCGGGCGGCGAGGTTGCCGCGGTGGGGCGGCGAGGTGCGGCCGGCCGGCGATAGTCGGCGGCGACCAGAGCGGAGCGAGCGGTGGCGGGGCGTCGGCGCGACGGAGGAAGGAGAGGCGAGGAGGCGCACGGGGTCTCGGGCCCGGATGGCGGCGGGGAGGGCCGGCCTCGGGCCAGGCGGGCCGGCGCGGGCGAGGCGGCGAACTGGGGACTCGCCGGGACACGTGGCGTGCCCTGGTTCGTCGCGGGCGGCGGCGGCGACTTTGTCCGGCCGGACCAGACGTGTCCGGCGTGGCGCGGTGGAAGAGGAGCTAGGTTAGGGGTAGAATGATCCGCGAATTTTCGGGGAAGGCCTTTATATAGGGGTAGAGGAGGCTAGGAAGCTCCAAATGGAGTGCGGTTTTCGGCCACACGATTGTGATCGAACGCTCTAGACGATGGAAGGGTTTTTTGGTGGGTTTTGGGCCAAATTGGAAGGGTGTTGGGCTGCAACACAAACGAGGCCTTCTCGGTCCCTCGATTAACCGTTGGAGTATCAAACGAAGTCCAAATGCCACGAAACTTGACAGGCGGTCTACCGGTAGTAAGCCAAGGCCGCATGACAAGTCTCGGTCCAATCCGGAAAAGTTTAATCCCTACACACGAAAAGAGGTAGAAAGGGGCACCGGAGGAGATAGGAGCGCCGGAATGCAAAACGGACAACGGGGAAAATGCTCGGATGCATGAGACGAACACGTATGCGAATGCAATGCACATGATGACATGATATGAGATGCATGACAAAGACAACAACACACACGGAGACAAAAACCCGAAACCGGGGAAATAAAATAACTTAGGCCGGAAACGGCAAGAGTTGGAATACATATAAGGTAAATTACATCTGGGGTGTTACAGAGCGCCGCTAGCCGCGGGCGGCAAAGGCAGGTGGTTCGGCGCTGCAGGAAGAATAGTAATAACCGGAGGAAGAAGAAGGAATAGGAACTGTTGGAGTGCCATCTGAGATGCTGACAAATCAACTAACACAAGTTTTTTTTAGTCAACTTGCACTCTCAGTTAGGATCAGCAAACAACTAGTGCAACTTAGGCCCTCTTTGATTCGTAGGATTCTTAAAACACGGGAATAGGAAAAATAAAGGATTAGGGTGGCATGCCCACTTGAATCCCATAGGATTAGTACATAGTGTTTGATGCCACAGGAAAAACAAAGAAAGTGAAAAAAAAAAGGTTGGAGTGGATGCTAGATTTTCAATGAAATATAGTAACATGATTCCATAGAAAAAAATCCTATAGGATTCAATCATATGAATCAAACGACCAATAACAATGTAGAAAAAAATTCTAAGGGTTCTCTAGACTTTGTAAATATAATGCATGTCCTTAAGACAAGTGCTAGTGAAAAAAAAATGGCACATCAGAGTCACCGGTGCTCAGGAAAGGAGATACATGCTTGAGTTTGCTTCACTGCTTCCCCAGTGCCTGCATGCAAAAGTGACCGTCTCTTTCTTATACAGCGCTTCATGCGGTGTTATTCTGAGTGCTTCTTTTCCTTTTCATCCACGCATATGATCTGATCACTGTACACCATTGTGCATTGGACGCCACAGGTGCTTGAGCCGGTGCTAGCAAGACAGGGAACGCAAGACAGTTGCCCCATCTAAGCACCTGTGTAGACTTGCTAGCTTTGGACAAAGCTAATGTTTTACAAGTGCTTAGTGACACCTCAATATTTCTCCTCAAGCACGTGTGTCTAAACACTCTGCACTGTACAAGGCTTTAACCTCCCTTTTTCTAGAAGAGAGCTAGGCCTCTCTTCCTGCCAACACTTGCCGAAACGGTTTTAAAGTCCATACATATGCAAATATGTAATCGTCTCCACAAACACTAAGGCAGCTGTCAAAAACCGTTTCCAGTAAGAACAAAACCTCGGGGTTACACGAACGCTGGACATCAAGCAGCAAAGCACAGATTGCCGCAGCATTACCCATGCCATCACAGTTCCAAAATAACAGCTTCGTACTCCCTCCATTCCAAATTATTCGTCGCAGGTATGAATGTATCTAGATTACTTGTTATAGGTATAAATGTATCTAGGTGTATTTTAATTCTAGATACATCCATTCCTACGACGAGTAATTTGGAACAAAGGGAGTAGATGGCAGCGGTCTCCTCCGCGAGACCCCGCCGATCCTGTAAAACTTCCAGATGCAATCGCAAGGAGACCTCACGAACAAAACAGGAACCCTAGATGCAGCATCACCATCCCGCCCACCACAAACGCTCAAGACCAGGAAGTGGCTCAACGACCACCCCTTGATAACTCAAGAACCACCAGCATCTAGGGAGAGTAAAGCAACATAGTAGAACATCTGCTTTCATTAAATTATTATTATTATCATTAGAAAGATATAAACGCAACAGTTCACCTTTGCCGTTTTACTCTCAATCTGCTAAGACTACGATAGTTACCAACCAAAACAGCCAGTAATAATATACCAATTCCCCATATGTAATAATGCGGTAGGAACCAAAGGACTAGCAAACAATTCCCGTACATTCCATCGACCATTACACATCGGAAATTGAAACTTGAAACAAGCGACTAGAAAACTGCCTGTAAACTTCAGTTAAGATTCTGTTCACAGCTCGCAGAGAATACAAATACGAGAGGCAACACATGGCCAGGTAGAATTCCAGGGGTGAGGCTTCTCCCTTCCGAGGAACACCAGTGATAAGGGCTCTAATGTTCTATATGGGTGCCATGCTCATCGGTTACCACCACCGCTGCGGACACCATATCCCCCTCTGCCTCGCCGCTGCTGCTGACCACGCCGCTGCTGGTTAAACTGATGGCCATTGGTAGGAGCTTTTGGTTGCTGCGGTGGCATGACCCTCATCCGTTGCTGCTTCATCTGTGCAAAGAGCGCATCCATTGTCCTTGGAGGCTCATTCTGCATCTCCTTACCCTAGTAACAGAAAGAAAACATTATTAGCAATGCTACAAAAAGGTATTAGGTGGACAACAAATGCAATACAAATATGAAATGTTTAGGCAGGGTTTCATGTCTCATGCAACTCAAGAAAAACCAGTGTGTTTCATGTTTGTCATCGAGGTGCAGAAAAACATTGCAATAGGAAAAACACATGAATAAGATATCATATACTATGGTTTCCTACACGATCTCGAAAATAGGAATTTTGAAGTAGTGTGTTTCGATGGTTCACAGGAAATAAATACAGGAATTGTGAAGGCATGAGGAGAGTCCATAGAGATAGAGAAAGTGTATTGGACTTCTGAGAGGAAAAGAAAATTGAGGTTTAGCACATATTAGATTTCCTATGGAATTGTAGGCATGGGATGCATCCCACTGGAATTTGACAAGCCAGAATCCTACATCCAAAACTCAAAGGGCTGGAACCAACATTTGTGCAAAATACAATACAAAAGGGCGCTTAAAATGCTAGATGTCACTCTGCAAAGAAGATGCTATTTTTCGATAGTGGAAATGCGTGCAAAACAAACACGCATCAAGATATGTTACTAGGAGTTGAGTATGAAGTCGTTTTTTAAGCAACTTTCCATGCATGCACAAGAATACCTTCCAACTCCTAACCGTCATAAATGGAAAATATTATCATATGCCAACCTAGTTTTAACTACTCCAATCAGAGAAAGATATGTGTAAATGTGTATTGATGTCTTCCAAGTAAAAAACCAAATCTCATAACTAGCTCCACTACCTACCATAAAAGGCATATAAACATCTATATTCTTCCCCTTAGATAGCCATCCCCGCAGTACTCTTTAGAATAGCACACTAGTGCGATCTCTTCTGTAACCACAGACCCATCAGTGATCGCTTTTAGCAGGCATATATATGACCACGGCATACACAGGGCGACAAACAACTTTGTGGGTTTCATATCTGGCAAGTACCTTCAACTAAACATGTGGAGTATTAAATACATCTACTACCAATCAATACTGGTAATACTGGATAACTGATCCAGATCAGCATGGCCTATTCTGAAACAAGCAACAGTATCCTTTTTTGGAAGTAACATTTTCTATTAGCACGATGTTTTTGAAGCAGCATAAAACAAGTGAAAAGGTTGGCACCAACAATCAGAATGCTAATTAGATAAAAAAAATAGCTACTAGCTGTGCTACAATGGTGCTCCCATTCCTACAAGGTAGAGAACTTAAGCAAGTGGACAAATAGATCAACAAGGTTTACACATTAAATAACAACAAAATTAGAAGGCTTGTCCTCAAATATTATAAAGAACAATGATCATAGCTTATATTGCTAAGTCTACTTCCATTTCAAATCAGTTTGTACCTTGCTGTTCTGAAGAGCCTCGCTTACGGGCCTCCTCTGTGCTGAGGTAGACGGGCCACTGCATACAGAGCAAAACATTAGTGGCCCACATGAGGAGTTACCTACCAAGAATCGTGCGCAACAGAGAACCAACAGGTAGTTTTAATGGTCTGTGCTTCATGGTGGTAAAGCACAATCACCATACTCTTCAAAATAAGAATTCTCTATGTTCTAAATCAGGTGCACATACCATGTTTTTGAACAAAACAAAGCAATAAATGATAACTATAACTGATTTCTGATCAAAGACTGCATATATAGATTCCACTTGATCCATAAGGCCTCACATCCTATACTGTTACATCCACCAAATGAATGCAGACAATCCAACAACTTTCCCAGTTGACACAATTTTACTGCTTGGTCAGACCGTTAAGCTCATGATAGCAAGTTAGACTGCTGAGACAATCAAGCCAAAGGAATGCTAGGAATCAGGGAAAGTGATCACATGAGTTGGTCCCAAAAGGCAGCCTCCATACAGCACAGCGTACTGGGATGATTCTTGACAAGAAAAAATCATGAGATACCATGATATACTATTACCCAGTTGAACTGCGGACACATGGCTAGCTTCTTTGCTGAGAACCAGTGAACAATTGAAAACATAGAGCACTTGCTGATCGAAATCCAAGATAGGCACTGGCAATAATGCACGACACTATGATACAAACCAATCAGGCATATGAGAACAGCAGCAAAAATAAATTACTGAGACACAGCATACGACAATTTTGTTGGTGTGAACACACTAACCTACATTCACACTGTTTTCATGAACAAACAAAAGCTTATCGTCTGCACAATTTAGCTAGTGGTCAAAACCACTTTATCTCTGGTCATACAAAGGATCTGTGGTGTCCAGTGGGCAGTGGTATCAGATGCTAGAAAGTATCATATCCAGCTCCTACCAAGCCAGCAAATGAGAACAAGGTTGACCGCCCAAATAAATAGTGTTGACCACCCAAAATAGCACCAGTCCAACTGCTAATACATCATAAATAGCCTTGTTGTATGTAAGGCAACACCAGATGTACATCCAAGGTGTTCCAGCAGCTTCACAAATTTGACCATCAGTCCATTACAGCCAGAATAAAAGTTTTTGATCACACAGCCATAATGAAAGTAACCCATAGCTTTGTGAGTTTAAGGCCCTTAGATAACCATGCAATCCAATATGATCTGCTCAGTTTACTGCAACTCTTATTCATCGTGTATTTCTCACACTTCAACCAAAAAGTAGGCCTTGTGCCACAATACTACGAAGTTGGTTGATGTTTATACTTCCATGTGAACCAATGGAATACAGATAGCAGCAAAATTAATATGGGTTCAACAGAAACACCAGCACCATAACTTCAGCCAATAGACCCAAAGGTGCAAGTCAAATTATTTAACGGGTCCTTGAATGCCACCTTATCGTAAGCAATAAAAGAACCATTGTTTACCTGTTCATAATTTGTTTGTTCAGATAAAGTGACTAGAGTAACTACACAAAGACAGATAACATTGTAGTGATTTGTTGATACCTTGGTTTGTTCCATCTGTCAGCCCTACCGCGCACAGGCATAGTAGCAGCCTTGTTTGCAGCCTGCTTTGTGATTTGGAACTGATTTGCATCAAGATTTGACCTCCTTTGTGCCAGAACACCCTAATAAACCAAAGCAACATTAGAAAACCAAACATAAGGCAATCTATAAACAGTAACTTTGAGTAGCACATACTTGTCGTATAGATGATCTAGACTCATGAAATCGCTGAACCTTTGCCTTCCCTTGATTACTGTTACCATTCTGAAAAGGACGCTTTTTTACCTGTGATTACAGAAAATATGGTAATTATCAGAACTTGGCAGTACATTATAACAATGTAAAGGAAGAGGGGCACAACAACAACAACAACAAAGCCTTTAGTCCCAAACAAGTTGGGGTAGGCTAGAGGTGAAACCCATAAGATCTCACAACCAACTCATGGTTCTAGCACATGGATAGCAAGCTTCCACGCACCCCTATCCATGGCGAAGAGGGGCGCACTCAAATGAATTATAAGGCCTACCTGCTGTCTAGGGGCTTTCTTGCCTGCAGGACCTTTTTTCTTTGACATCTTAATAATATCCTCTGTATAAACACACAAGAAAAAACATGAGCTAAGTTAATCTCCAAGATATGAATCAGTGTCACAGAACAAACAACAAATGAATAGCATACCCAGAGTCATGTCCATCTTTTTCTCAGTAAAAGCAATAGCTTCAGCAGTGAGTGGCACTGAATCCATATCTGAAAGCAATTAGGGAAAGAATCACTAAAATGCACCGATACGGACAGGTGTATCAGTATCGGGCCGATAAAGATACGTAATTTGCCATTTTGGAAAAGCGCCAATACAGGGATACGTTTTACTAATTTTTTTTATTCAAAAAAAATGTGTACAGAAGCTAGGAACAGCAGATTACCTTGTTTGCTGCTCTCCTGAGGATGCTGAAGCAGCTCCAAGCCTCTCCAATTGACTATGTTGATGCCCTGTTCAAAAGGGATATGATTAGACTCTTAGTAAGTGTAGAATTAATATGGAACAAAATCAAATCATTAGGGAGTGATTGGTTCAGCTGAAAATTTTGGAAAAGCTGCTGTGAACTTTGGGAAAGCAGCTGTGAGAAAGCTGACAGTTGCTTGGTTGGAACAACAGTGAAACTGTGGACTGAGTTTGAATAGTCCGTAATGCCCCCTAATGACCCTGAAGGAAAATTTCATTTTTGTAATGTGAGTTCTAAATTATAGCACTACACATGTTCTTTCAAAGTTGAAGAGGTTTCTGAATTTATGTAATTTTGTTCAAATTCACCAGCATATGCAATTCAATTTTTACACAATAATATTCATAGAAATTCTGCACATTGTTTCATTTCAATCAAATCCGTAGAGATATTTTCACCCCCAAAAAATCAAACTTGTGACTTGTTGGACAGAGATTTAAAACCAAAGCATATTCATTCTTCCAAGACGAATACAAAGAACTGATGGCACAAGTATACAACAGAAAGCGTTGATCAATACCAACCTTTGAGCCAATGTTAAAAAAAAAGCTGAAAGCGGAAAGCGTAAGCGAAGCGAAAGGCCACAGCTTAGAGCAGTTGGGCGCTTGAACGTTTTTTGTGTTTTTTTTTGCTTTCGAAATTGGACAGAATATGGCTGCTTTTGAATAATATTCACAGGAAAATAGGAAACATAGCACATAAATAATTGAAATAGCATGTGAAATGCAGTGCACGCCATTGTAAATACACAACAGGTTCACACAGCAAGCAAAATAGCAGGTAAAAGCCTCAAATGGAGTTCATTTTCAAACAAACATAGCCTAATAATAAGATAAATGGCATGTTGCCATCAATTGCCCAAGCAAGCAGAAGCATATTTCACCTGTTTAGAAGCATAAACAATAAAAGAGAACTTGAGGAAACAGACATTGCCCCTTAGTTTTGGATTTAACGACAGGTACTGCATGTTGTGTTCGCATAAATGGGTACATGGGGTAATTATGTGTTGCAGGAAATTTCAATGGTGTGAACCTATCAAAGAATAGTATCAAATGTTGCCATCCACTATCGCAACACCCTCTCCTTTCCCCTCCCTTCTAACCCCAGCCGAAAACCCAATTTCAGCCTAGCCCTTATTACCCCCATTTTCCCCTCCCACCTAGTCGACTTCAGCTCCAGCCTGATAGATTTCCCAGTGCTTTCGCTCGCCAAACCACGTGCAGCGCACACTAAACCAGTGCCTAGCGCTAAATCGCCGCCGAAATCCCGCTAAATGTCGCCTAGTGTTAAACCATCGCCTAGGGCAGAAGCGAGGCGGTAAGCCATCACTCAGCGCCTAAGCACGACTAAGTGTCGCTTAAAAACGATTTCCCAAACATTGCTTTGAACTTATGGCACAAATACATAACAAAAAACTAAACGATTGACAACTGCAAACATAGCTCACTGCATCCATCAAGTGTGCATGTCAGGTAACATCATCTCAAGGTTCATGAACCACGCAAAACCAACCCCTACATTGTAAAATTATCCCATCTAGGACTGCATGGTGCCATCCACATCTGCTTCCCCTTACACTTCACCGAACATGTACAACCAGTACAAGAAAAGCCAGACCAAATGGACACAATCAATTATCCATCATCAAATACAAGCACCCACTACATGGACACAATCTGAAACCTATAGCAATTATTCATCACCAATTTTGAATAAAACATTCTACTTTATCAAAAGAAGTTAAAAAAAAGTATGCAGTCTAGCAAAATGAAACTAATGCATACTATGGTCTAGGTAAAGTCCAAAGAAAAAGCATGGCATTCTGCCGATTTTTGCAAGAGCCAAACAAAACAAAAATCTCCTCTACTCCCCGTGTGTCGACAGAGTAAACATAAACAAAAATAATTCATCTCCTCTACTCGCACTAAACGCGGATCACTCTTCCAAACAGAGGGATTGCACCAGTACATGTACATGTTCAGTTTGGCGCATCTACAAAACAACTGAACCAGCCATCCCTCTTTAAATAAATAAACAATATAAACGATGTGCGATCTACAATCCAACTGAACCAGCCATCCATCAACAGCAATTCATACAAATACGTATACAAAGGAAAAGGAAATAAGAGCATGGCAGGGTATTCTAGAAAAAATAAGAGCATGGCAGGGGAGGGATGGAAGGAGTAGGAGGGAGGAGTAAGGAGAGGTGGTTACCTAGTGACGCGGCGCAGCCCCGGACGGCCGGCGCTACACGAATACCCGCCGGGGCGGATGGAGGTTCGCACGAGGGAGGGCGGAGCAGGAGGAACGGCCTGCACGAGGCCTGAAGGGGGGCGGGGGGGGGGGGGGGGGGGGGGGGGTGGCAGGGCGGCAGGGCGGCGGAGACTCCGGTCGGATGGCGTGTCAGGCTTCGGCGGCGACGCGCAACTACAACGCGGCAGCCGATTGAAGCCCGGAGCACGAGATTAGGTCAGGAGACGAGAGGGGGAGGAGGAGATATGGGATGCGTCCGGATCCCCGAGAATTTGCCAAACGGTGAATTTTGCAAAATTTTAAGAGGAACTACAACCGGACACCTCAAATCACCCTTGTGCGTTCAGACGGACTGTCCAGTCATTGTTGGTCATGAAATTGCCACTTAAGGGCATCCCCGGACCCGCAAATCTCCCGCGTGCGTCTAGATCACGCTGTCCGGACCGTGAAAATCATCCAACGCGGTCCTGCATCGGTCCATGGAACTGTTGAGGCGCGATTTTTCCCGCAAACCGGAGACAAACGTGGGGGCTTTGCATTAATCCGAACACGCGAAACGTCGCTCTCCGTCCCCCCGGCCCACCCAAAAGGAAGGCGGAGCCCACGCTTTGGTAGCATCCCGCACTGTTTTCGCGCCAAAATCCCCCACTCTCTTCTTCCATTCCCCGCCGCTCTGCACCCAATTCTCGCTCTTTTCTCCCACCCTATCCTTCCTTCTGCCGCCAACGCATGGAACCGTCGGAGAACTATCAAAGATGGAGCAGACGGAGGTGCCGGAGGATCCCAACATCACGCTCGCCCAGAAGATCAGCTGGAAGACGTGGCAAAATCGTTGCGTCAAAGTGAAGGCCGCAAAGGAGGAGAAACTCAAGAAACGGTTGGCCGCCGATGGGCCTGGTGGTGGCGATGGGTGTGGAGGTCGTGGCGGACGAGGCGGTCGGCGCCGCTATGACGAACGCCGCCAGATGGGTGCACCGACAGTATAGACAACGTTTTGGCCAAAGCCTTACAAGCCTCCGTACTACTACGTCGCCAAGCAGCTCGGAATCCCCGCCTGTGTGGTGCCTTACATCGTCGACGTTAATGCGGCGCCGCTCTTCTCCGAGTATTCTTCACCGCAACTCGTCCGAGCGCTGGCGGCTGCCGGGGAGCAGATGGGTGCCCGCAAGTTGTTTGTTGCAATGCCCAGAGTGGGGGTCGGCATACGACGCGGACAGGGAAATGCTCGACATCATCTGCGAGGGAGGCGAGGAAGGAGGAGTGGGCTATGAGGATGGGTAGGTGGAAGACTCGGATCCCACCCAGTCCGGCAACTACCAGCAGCATCAATCCTACACCTAGACCGGCGATGGCACACAGCAAAAGCAACATTGGGCCGTCGGATAGCAGCATCCGGAGGGGGAGGAGGAGGACGGCGACGACGATGATCCGGATGATACAACCGGCGGTCCGAAGAAGAAGGGTAGAGTAGGAAGCTTCAACATGCGGGAGGACGAGCTGTTGTGCGATGCATGGTTGGCCACTAGCCTTGATCCTCTCCATGGCATGGAGCAAAAGGGCACAACCTTTTGGAGGAACATTCACGTATGGTTCCATGAACACAAGCATTTCGTGTCTTACTCCGATACGATCATCCGCAACCGTGAGTGGAAGTCGCACAACCATCGATGGTACACTATCCAAGAGGTCGTGTCCAAGTATTGCATGCACTTGAAGCATCTCATGGCACAGTGGCCTAGCGGTGCACAAACCACAGAGCAAGTAAGTTGATCACTAGCCAGATATACTTTAATTTTGTTGATCACTAGCCGGACATGTATTGTTTTGTTGATCACTAGAGGATATGCATTGTTGATGTTGTTTCACTTTGTAGCCTACTCGTGCATGGTTGGTGTACAAGAAGTTGGATAAGAAGTCCTTCACCGACATGCATTGTTGGTTGAAGTTGAATGAGAAACTGAAGTGGAACTTTTTCATTGCCAAGACCGCCGCCCAAGCCAACGAGGAAGAAACCGGTGACCCTGCCGACCCAATGCAAGAACCACTGAAGAAGGTTAGAAGAAATTTACGGGGCAAGAAGTGGGAGGAGGAGAGGGAAGAGCGAGAAGGTGCGGTGACCAAGCTGACGGAGAGGTTCGAGGACATCTTGGTGAAGGAGGAGGAGGCATGCACGAGGCGCTCGCACATTTATACGTCTCCAACGTATCTATAATTTTTGATTGTTCCATGCTGTTATATGATGACCCACAAGTATAGGGGATCTACCGTAGTCCTTTCGATAAGTAAGAGTGTCGAACCCAACGAGGAGCAGAAGGAAATGATAAGCGGTTTCCAGCAAGGTATTCTCTGCAAGTACTGAAATAAGTGGTAACAGATAGTTTTGTGATAAGGTAATTTGTAACGAGCAATAAGTAACAAAAGTAAATAAGGTGCAGCAAGGTGGCCCAATCCTTTTGTAGCAAAGGACAAGCCTGGACAAACTCTTATAAGATGTAAAGTGCTCCCGAGGACACCTGAGAATATCGTCAAGCTAGTTTTCATCACACTCATATGATTCGCGTTCGGTACTTTGATAATTTGGTATGTGTGTGGACCGGTGCTTGGGTACTGCCCTTACTTGGACAAGCATCCCACTTATGATTAACCTCTATTGCAAGCATCCGCAACTACAACAAAAGTATTAAGGTAAACCTAACCATAGCATGAAACATATGGATCCAAATCAGCCCCTTACGAAGCAACGCATAAACTAGGGTTTAAGCTCCTATCACTCTAGCAACCCGTCATCTACTTATTACTTCCCAATGCCTTCCTCTAGGCCCAAATAATGGTGAAGTGTCATGTAGTCGACGTTCACATAACACCACTAGAGGAGAGACAACATACATCTCATCAAAATATCGAACGAATACCAAATTCACATGACTGCTAATAGCAAGACTTCTCCCATGTCCTCAGGAACAAAAGTAACTACTCACAAAGCATAAACATGTTCATAATCAGAGGGGTATTAATATGCATATAGGATCTGAACATATGATCTTTTACCAATTAAACCAACTAGCATCAACTACAAGGAGTAATTAACACTACTAGCAACCTACTAGCACCAATCCCGGACTTGGAGACAAGAATTGGATACAAGAGATGAACTGGGGTTTTGAGATGAGATGGTGCTGATGAAGATGTTGATGGAGATTGCCCTCTCCCAATAAGAGGAGCGTTGGTGATGACGTGGCGATAATTTCCCCCTCTGGGAGGGAAGTTTCCCCGACAGAACAGCTCCGCCAGAGCCCTAGATTGGTTCCGCTAAGGTTCCGCCTCGTGGCGGCGGAGTTTCGTCCGAGAAGATGGCTTATCATTTTTTTCCCATTGAAAGACTCCATATAGCATAAGATGGCCACCGGAGGGCCACCAGGGGGCCCACGAGGTAGGGGGCGCCCAGGGGGTAGGGGGCGCCCAGGGGGTAGGGCGCGCCCCCCACCCTCGTGGGAAGGGTGTGCCCCCCCTGGTGAAGTTCTTGCTCTCAGTATTTTTTATATATTTGGAAAACATCTTTCGTGAAGTTTCAGGACTTTTGGAGCTGTGCAGAATAGGTCTCTAATATTTGCTCATTTTCCAACCCAGAATCCCAGCTGCCGGCATTCTCCCTCTTTATATAAACCTTGTAAAATAAGAGAGAATAGGCATAAGTATTGTGACATAATGTGTAATAACAACCCATAATGCAATAAATATTGATATAAAAGCATGATGCAAAATGGACGTATCATTATATTATCAATCTCGGATGTTTTCTAACCATTTTATAGTCATTTTATATCATTTTTTGGTACTAACCTATTGACATAGTGCCAAGTGCCAATTGTTGTTTTCTGCATGTTTTTTACATCACAGGAAATCAATACCAAACGGAGTCCAAATGCAACGAAACTTTACGGAGATCTTTTATGGACCAGAAGACACCCAATGGGCTAATGCAGCGCCTGGGGGTGCTCCGAGGGGAGCAGAACCCACCAGGGTGCGCCAGGAGGCCCAGGCGCGCCCTGGTGGGTTGTGCCCATCTTGGGTGCCCCCTGGACCTCCTCTTTGCTCTATAAATACCCAAATATTCCAGAAACCCTAGGGGAGTCAACGAAAATCAATTCCAGACGCCGCAGAGTCCAGAACCACTAGATCCAATCTAGACACCATCACGGAGGGGTTCGCCACTTCCATTGGTGCCTCTCCGATGATGCGTGAGTAGTTCTTTGTAGACCTTCGGGCTCCGTAGTTAGTAGCTAGATGGCTTCCTCTCTCTCGTTTTATTCTCAATACAATGGTCTCTTGGAGATCCATATGATGTAACTCTTTTTGCGGTGTGTTTGTTGGGATCCGATGAACTTTTGAGTTTATGATGAGATCTATCTTTTTATATCCATGAAAGTTATTTGAGTTTCTTTGATCTCTTATATGCATGATTTCTTATAGCCTCGTATTTCTTCTTCAATATTTGGGTTTTGTTTGCCAAACTTGATCTATTTATCTTACAATGGGAAGAGGTGCTGTGTAGTGGGTTCGATCTTACGGTGCTTGATCCTAGTGACAGAAGGGGAACCGACACGTATGTATCGTTGCTACTAAGGATAAAACGATGGGGTATATCTCTACATAGATAGATCTTATCAACATCATGTCATCGTTCTTATTGCATTACTCCATTTTCCCATGAACTTAATACACTAGATGCATGCTGGATAGCGGTTGATGTGTGGAGTAATAATAGTAGATGCAGGCAGGAGTCAGTCTACTAATCCTGGACGTGATGCCTATGTAATGATCATTGCCTGGATATCATCATGATTATTTGAAGTTCTATCAATTGCCCAACAGTAATTTGTTCACCCACTGTCGGTGTCAAAACCGGCGGATCTCGGGTAGGGGGTCCCGAACTGTACGTCTAGGATCGATGGTAACAGGAGACGGGGGACACAATGTTTTACCCAGGTTCGGGCCCTCTCTATGGAGGTAATACCCTACATCATGCTTGATAGATCTTGATGAATATGAGTATTACAAGAGTTGATCTACCACGAGATCGTAATGACTAAACCCTAAAATTCTAGTCTGGCTATGATTATCTGGGATTCTCTCTATCTACTGACCTAGCCCCCGGTTTATATAGACACGTGAGGGATCTAGGGTTACACAAGGTCGGTTATAGAGAAGGAATCTTCATAGTTGGTCACCAAGCTTGCCTTCCATGCCAAGGAGAGTCCTACCCGGACACGGGTGGAGTCTTCGGTCTTTGTATCCTGACAGCCCATCAGTCCAGTCCATATCCAATAGATCGGACACCCGAGGACCCCTTAGTCTAGGACTCCCTCAGTAGCCCCTGAACCAGACTTCAATGACAATGTGTCTGGCGCGCAGATTGTCTTCGGCATTGCAAGGCGGGTTCCCCTTTCCGAATACTTCAGGATAGTCTTCGAATGAAACGAGAGTGTCCGGACCTGCAACATAAGTACCACAGCCGTAGAGAATAGTATTTTACGAGTCCAATCTGCTGATAACTTTTATAATGTGACCTCACGCTCGCCTGGTTATTTATTTCAAACCATTTCCTATCCCGCCGTTCCATGTTCCGAGGCGTGGTTGTTATTGGCACGTCCTGTCGAAGCAGAGATCGTGTCCCCTTATTGCGGGATTCTCATCAACACGAGCGTGGGTAACCCAACCGTTATGTTGGAAAGATTCTTTAGGAATAGGCAAGTCTTCAGGCTCAGGAGGAGGCATTCAATACCTGGTGCCTTTATAAAGGAACCAAGGGCCGTCCTTTTGCGCCAAACCTCTCCTCAGCCTTTCCAACCTCAAGTTCTAGCACCCAAGGTTTGACTTCATTTCTCCAGGCTTCCCCGTCATGTCAGGACCTAACCCTCAAGGTAGATGGGTGGCTTCCTCCGTTACAGAGGAGGATAAGCTTCGGGCGGCTAGATACCTGACCACGGAGATCCCCCATAGGCTTCTTGCTCAAGGACAGGTTATTCCGACCCCCAGATCCAGCGAGAGGGTCGTATTCATCTCTCACTTCCTCTGAGGGCTAGGGTTCGCTCTCCACCCCTTTGTCCGGGGGTTAATATTTTATTACGGACTAGATTTTCACGATCTAGCTCCGGATTCTTTTCTCCACGTCTCAGCGTTTATCATTACATGTGAGGCCTTCCTCCGAATCTCCCCACACTTAGGCCTATGGCTCAAGACCTTTAGTGTGAAGCCGAAAGTAGTCGACAGGGAACAGGCGGAGTGTGGCGGTGCTGTAGTAAGCAGTCTTACCAACACTCCCTGGACAAAAGGCTCTTTCACCGAAACTTCCAACCAATGGCAGCGAGAGTGGTTTTACATCACGGAACCCCGTAGTACTAATTAAGTGGGTAGCTATACCTGCATTCCGTTCCGGCCCTCCGTTACAGCTTGCCTCATGGATCGATAAAGGGCTGGACTGGGGATCAGTTGATGAAGTGCAGACTCTACAGAGCCGCATCCGAACCCTCCTTGAGAAGGACATAGATCTTGTTGACGTGATTCAAGTAATGCTAGTCCGCCGAGCTCTGCCATGCCAGCGTAGGCCTCTCTGCATGTGGGAGTTTAATCCGGAAGGACCACGAACCCTGTAACACTTCTTCGGCATTACGCACAAAGGGATGTGGAAGTTGTTTTTTGGGAAACGAAAACATTGGCCAGACACCGCTGAGGACGCCGGCCTCGACTGCAACCGCCCAGATACCCCGGTAAGCACTTGACTTCTGAACACTTTGTATTTAAGTATGCCGTAATACATTATTGAGCAAACTATATTTTTTCCAGGGCTGGATAAAGAAAGCAGAACTAATTAGGTGTTCGACCCCCCCTTCCCGAAGGCTCAGTGGATCTCGTGTTAACAAGGATGCTGGCCCCGGCGCCACGCCAGATGCCTGTGAAGGAGAGTAAAGCGGAGAGTGGGAGGACCAAAGATGGCCTCTATCCCAAAGGTATATCAGACATCGTGTCCGGGGGAATCAAGATTCCATCGTCCGAAGACAAAAATGAGGGGAAGTCAACATCTCTTCCCCCCAGGGAAAGAAAAGGGCCGCCTCCGAAGATTGGGAGAAAAAGGCTCCTAAGCGAGGCAAGATGCCTCTGACGGGTGGCCCGGGCTTGGGGGACGACGTCATCGTGCAATCCCACAATGAGGATAAGCCTCTGGCCAAATCGTAAGTGGACAAGGGTGTTTTAAACATGTCCCGTTCCTTTCTTGTAACGTCCAGAATATATGTTTTTTGCAGTTCGACACGCAGTCTTCTTCAACAGTCCTCTTCCTCGGGGGACCTCCTCCCAGAGATGATGGAAAGCGAGACGCCTCCACCGATCTCCTCGCCCAATAGAGCGGACGACTTCGAGGTATCGTCGTGGAGGGTCTCCCCCGATCAACAAGTGGTGCAAGAGATGAAGACACCATTCGAAGGTAATACTTCGGAGGCCCAGGGTCTGGGAGCCAATAATGGAGGTCCCGAGAAGTCCGGTCTACAGCCAGATATGAATAAACGGATTCCTTCAAAGGGAGGCTGTACTCCTTCAGCAGCTTCTGGGGACCCATAGGCACCAGATACATTGACGAACATGCTACGACAGGCCTACGTCTCAGAGGAACATCGTACCTTGATGGGCATGGTGGTCGAAAAGGTCCTGTCCGCGAAAAGTGGATTGAATGAGGCCTTCGTGAGCCTGCTAAGAGGCTTCGAGGTTCATACTGTAATATGTTTGATTGTGTTTTATTTACCAAATACACCTGTGTATAGATAGTAGCCCCTGAGACTCTGGTTGGCTTCCCGAGGGAGGCGACCAGAGGATCAAAATATGTGCCCAAGAAATAATCTGGTCAATTGGAACGCAGGCCGTGACCTCCCCGGTAACTGCCCGGACTATAGAAGTTGTGGATTTGCAACACAAGATTGATGAGGCGGATAAGGATATCACGCTTATCAACAGGTGACTGGACGAGGCGCAAGGTATGTTTTTGGGGCAGCCACACTGTGCAGGTGTTTTACAATATAAGCATGATGCGAAGATTTGTGTAATAAGATGTACATATCTGCAGATGGTGCTGCCGCGGTCGAGATCCTTCGAGCTAAGCTAGCCCGGGCCAAGGAGCAGGCCCGGATTAGTAATGCGGCTGCCGAAAAGGCATCTGCCGAGTTAAAGGCCGAACAGGCTGCTCGGCACCAATGCAAGGAGAAAATATCCTCTATGACGCTTGAACTAAAGGAGGCCGCTAGCCGCTACGGATTTCTCGAGAGGGATAATAAAGCCAAAACGACTGACCTTGACAGGGCCTTACAAGAGGCAAGAGAAGCTCGGTCCGAATCTAGAGCGGCCCGGGAGGAGATCCGGCAAGCTGGGGAGATCGCTGCTAGTAAGCCCTTTTTGTTACAAACTAAGTTCGGCGATCCGAATTATGTCCCGCTTAATCAAGTGTGGAGTTCTCCAGATGCTTTATTGGATTTGCCGAAGAGTGCTTCCGATGCGACACAGTTTTACCAAGCGCAAGAAGGGTATGCAACGGAGAAGCTTTTCTGGTCGCAATTTGGTGCATCAAAGCACCCATTGTTGCTGAACGAGCAGATGGCCCAATGGGCAGAACTGCACCGGATATCCGGCGCTACCATGAAAGACGTCGTAGTCCGGTTGTGGCCGACCGAGCCAATTTCGGATAGTTATTTTGGTTTGGTGCGGCGACTTGCTACCGTGGTGCCACGCATCAACGCCGTTAAGCAATCAACATGCATTGAAGGTGCATGGATGGCCTTTGCCCGTGTGAAAACATAGTAGACGAAGATGAAGGCCATCGATGTTGCAGCGAAGAGTCCACCCAAGGGCAAGGACCATCACGCACCAGAGCATTATTTCGAAGATGTCTTGGAGGCCGCCTGGTTGACAGAGGGTCAGTGCTCGAAAGATATGATGTTCGAGTGAGATGTATTGACATTGTGAAAGACAATATTATTAAATAATAAAGTTTATTTTAGAGTTGCTTAAAAGCTTTGAATCCTCCCGTGCGGCCGTTTTTTTATATGATCTAAAAGATTTCCAGTCGTCGGCTTCAGCCCCCTCGTAGGAAGTACGGGGGTGTTCGGAAAATCAATTGATCACTCTTAACCCAACGTCTTAGTCCAAAAAGGAGGTGTTAATGCGGTGAACTAGGCAATTGGACTATAGGGCGTTAACACTTTCACTTAGCCATAGGAGTTTTATGGTGGATCTATGATATAGATCCTGTTATGTACGCAGTTACCCCAATGCAGTGCATTACATGTATGACCCGAAAGAAGGTCCTTCGTATAATACGGGGGAATCTCAAAAGATCCCGTTAAGTCGTTGAGTGGTTGACCAGCTCTCGCCGCATCATGACAGTCAGTTTTCGGCTTTCTCTACTGAGGTGTTTGACCAGGTGAACCAGAAACACAATCGCAGTAGTTCTCCCTTTACTACCCTACCCGATAGAGCGGAACGTAAGGTAGCAAGCACAGGAGCCGGGCAACCCAACTATTGACCCAAGACATGATTCGGAGCTGATGCATATAAGGCCGAACTCGCGACGCCAAAGTATTCTATGAAGCTATTCGGACTTTGTTGGCAACTCATTTTGTTCCAATGTCAAGCCCCTGGAGCGGTATGCCGGGGTGGGTGCGTGGAACAACAAAAGGAGCAAAAGTCGGTTCTTTATAGAAAAGTGAATACCGGATACGGTGTATGTTCACTAGAACCTAACTGACATGCCACTTGTCATTTTATAGATAATAACGCCACAACCCCGGCTATTTGACATGCCAGGGGTCGGCGGCTGAGAAAACAGGCACTTTACAGGCTCGAAAAATAGGGAGTGCGGTCTACAAAAAGTTACTTTGGACCTCCTGTCGCACGTCTACGCCGCCTTTCCTCGATGAAGGGGCTCCTTAACAGGAGTAGCCTTTGGGTGAATTTATGAACCCTAACTCTGATACAGTCCATGAGATGACCACCCTTTGCACTACCTGTGGTGAAGGGTGATGGAAAAAGAAAGAGTAAATTAGAAAAAGTGAAAAGGAAGTAGTTTATGGGAGTACTTGTAGATCCGTCCGTGTTATGCTTCCGCCGATGCCCGGGCTATTTGAAGTGCATAGTTATGTGTGCACGGTACAGATTTCGTAGGTATATGAGGCGGATGGCGGAAGCCGAACTGCTAGTCCTGCTCCGAACTTAGTCGATCCTGTTGAATGGAGACCGGTGGCTTAATGGCCAACAAGGTATGTGGTTTAATGAGGCTGCTTTGTGCTTTGGCTGAGGGCGCTATAGTGTGCTCCTCAGTCCGGGGGGAGTGTTTCTCCCGCTCCCTGTAGATTCGTGCGTCACGCATACCATGTTCACTGTTTTCACTTCGAGGGAAATTGCTTCTGACCCCCGAAATCTGGTTGGTGCGCCTCTTCGTCATCGCTATCGCCAGGCGGCCTCCTCCCCTTGTGTTCGGCATTGAGCTTGCCGGCCTGCTTGAAGACCCAACAACTTCTGTTGGTATGATTAGCTGGTTTGTTGGGGCGACCATGAATCTGGCAGGGCCGGTCCAATATCTTGTCCAAATTGGATGGTCCATTGATATGTCTCCAATGTATCTATAATTTTTTATTGTTCCATGCTATATTATATTCTGTTTTGGACATTATTGGGCTTTATTATACACTTTTATATTATTTTTGGGACTAACCTATTAACCGGAGGCCCATCCAAGAATTGCTGTTTTTTTGCCTATTTTAGGGTTTTGTAGAAAAAGAATATCAAACGGAGTCCAAACGGAATGAAGCCTTCGGGAACGTGATTTTCGGAATGAACATGATCCAGAGGACTTGCACCCTACGTCAAGACATCAACCAGGAGGCCACGAGGTAGGGGGCGCTTCTACCCCCCCAAGTGTGCCCTCCACCCTCGTGGGCCCCCTGTTGCTCCATCGACGCACTCATTCCTCCTATATATACCTACGTACCCCCAAACTACCAGATACAGAGCCAAAACCCTAATTCCACCACCGTAACTTTCTGTATCCACGAGGTCCCATCTTGGGGCCTGTTCCGGAGCTCCGCCGGAGGGGGCATCGATCACGAAGGGCTTCTACATCAACAACATAGCCTCTCTGATGAAGTGTGAGTAGTTTACTTCAGACCTACGGGTCCATAGTTATTATCTAGATGGCTTCTTCTCTCTTTTTGGATCTCAATACAAAGTTCTCCCCCTCTCTTGTGGAGATCTATTCGATGTAATCTTCTTTTGCGGTGTGTTTGTTGAGACCGATGAATTGTGGGTTTATGATCAAGTTTATCTATGAACAATATTTGAATCTTCTCTAAATTCTTTTATGTATGATTGGTTATCTTTGCAAGTCTCTTCGAATTATCAGTTTGGTTTGGCCTACTAGATTGATCTTTCTTGCAATGGGAGAAGTGCTTAGCTTTGGGTTCAATCTTGCGGTGTCCTTTCCTAGTGACAGTAGGGGCAGCAAGGCACGTATTGTATTGTTGCCATCGAGGATAACAAGATGGGGTTTATATCATATTGCATGAGTTTATCCCTCTACATCATGTCATCTTGCTTAAAGCGTTACTCTGTTCTCTTGAACTTAATACTCTAGATGCATGCTGGATAGCGGTCGATGTGTGGAGTAATAGTAGTAGATGCAGGCAGGAGTCGGTCTACTTGTCTCGGACGTGATGCCTATATACATGATCATACCTAGATATTCTCATAACTATGCTCAATTCTATCAATTGCTCAACAATAATTTGTTTACCCGCCGTGAATACTTATGCTCTCGAGAGAAGCCACTAGTGAAACCTATGGCCCCCGGGTCTATCTTCCATCATATTAATCTTCCAATACTTAGTTATTTCCTTTGCCTTTTATTTTACTTTGCATCTTTATCACAAAAATACCAAAAATATTATCTTATCATATCTATCAGATCTCACTCTCGTAAGTGACTGTGTAGGGATTGCCAACCCCTTATTGCGTTGGTTGCGAGGATTTGTTTGTTTGTGTAAGTGCGAGGGACTCGTGCGTGGCCTCCTACTGGATTGATACCTTGGTTCTCAAAAACTGAGGGAAATACTTATGCTACTTTGCTGCATCACCCTTTCCTCTTCAAGGGAAAACCAACGCAAGTGCTCAAGAGGTAGCAAGAAGGATTTATGGCGCTGTTGCCGGGGAGTCTATGCAAAAGTCAACATACCAAGTACCCATCACAAACCCTTATCTCCCTCATTACATTATTTGCCATTTGCCTCTCGTTTTCCTCTCCCCCACTTCACCCTTGCCGTTTTATTCACCCTCTCTCTCTCTCCGTCCTCCCTCTCTTTCTCTATTTGCCTCTTTTTGCCTGTCTCTTGTTTCCTTGTGTGTCGGATTGCTTGCTTGTCATGATGGCTCAAGATAATACTAAATTGTGTGACTTTACCAATACCAACAACAATGATTTTATTAGCACTCCGATTGCTCCTCTTACCGATGCTGAATCTTGTGAAATTAATGCTGCTTTGCTGAATCTTGTCATGAAAGATCCGTTTTCAGGCCTTCCTAGTGAAGATGCCGCTACCCATCTAAATAGCTTCATTGATTCGTGTGATATGCAAAAGAAGAAAGATGTGGACAATGATAATGTTAAATTGAAGCTATTTCCTTTTTCGCTTAGAGATCATGCTAATGCTTGGTTTTCGTCTTTGCCTAAAAATAGTATTGATTCGTGGAATAAGTGCAAAGATGGTTTTATCTCTAAGTGTTTTCCTCCCTCTAAGATCATCTCTCTTAGAAACGATATTATGAATTTTAAGCAACTTGATCATGAACATGTTGCACAAGCTTGGGAGAGGATGAAATTAATGATACGTAATTGCCCTACACAAGGTTTGAATTTGTGGATGATTATACAAAAAAATTATGCCGGATTGAATTTTGCTTCTAGAAATCTTTTAGATTCGGCCGTGGGAGGCACTTTTATGGAAATCACTTTAGAAGAAGCTACTAAACTCCTAGATAATATTATGGTTAATTATTCTCAATGGCACACTGAAAGATCTACTAATAAGAAAGTGCATGCAATAGAAAAAATTAATGTTTTTAGTGGAAAGATGGATGAACTTATGAAATTATTTTCTAATAAAAGTGTTTCTTCTGATCCTAATGATATGCCTTTGTCTACTTTGATTGAGAATAATAATGAATCTATGGATGTGAATTTTGTTGGTAGGAATAATTTTGGTAACAACGCGTATAGAGGAAACTTTAACCCTAGTCCGTATCCTAGTAATTCCTCTAATAATTATGGTAATTCCTACAACAATTCTTATGGAAATTATAATAAGATGCCTTCTAATTTTGAATCAAATGTTAAAGAATTTATTACTGCGCAAAAGAATTTCAATGCTTTGATTGAAGAAAAATTGCTTAAGATTGATGAGTTGGCTAGGAACATTGATAGAATTTCTCTTGATGTTGATTCTTTGAAACTTAGATCTATTCCACCTAAGCATGATATCAATGAGTCTCTCAAAGCCATGAGAATTTCCATTGATGAGTGCAGAGAAAGAACCGCTAGGATGCGTGCTAAGAAAGATTGCTTTATAAAAGTGTGTTCTTCTAGTTTCCATGATAATAAAGATGAAGATCTAAAAGTTATTGATGTGTCCCCTATTAAATCTTTGTTTTGCAATATTAATCTTGATAATGATGGGACTGAATATGACCCACCTTTACCTAGACGACGTTCCAAGAATTCAGAGTCTTTAGATCTTGATGCTAAAATTGTTAAAAGTGGGATTGAAGAAGTCAAAACTTTAAATATTAATGAACCCACTATTTTGGATTTCAAGGAATTTAATTATGATAATTGCTCTTTGATAGATTGTATTTCCTTGTTGCAATCCGTGCTAAATTCTCCTCATGCTTATAGTCAAAATAAAGCTTTTACTAAACATATCGTTGATGCTTTGATGCAATCTTATGAAGAAAAACTTGAGTTGGAAGTTTCTATCCCTAGAAGACTTTACGATGAGTGGGAACCTACTATTAAAATTAAAATTAAAGACCATGAATGCTATGCTTTGTGTGATTTGTGTGCTAGGGTTTCCACGATTCCAAAGACTTTGTGTGATTTATTAGGTTTCCGTGATTTTGATGATTGCTCTTTAAACTTGCACATTGCGGATTCCACCATTAAGAAACCTATGGGAAGAATTAATGATGTTCTTATGGTTGCAAATAGGAACTATGTGCCCGTAGATTTTATTGTTCTTGATATCGATTGCAATCCTTCATGTCCTATTATTCTTGGTAGACCTTTCCTTAGAACGATCGGTGCAATTATTGATATGAAGGAAGGAAATATTAGATTCCAATTTCCGTTAAGGAAAGGCACGGAACACTTTCCTAGAAATAAAATTAAATTACCTTATGAATCTATTATGAGAGCCACTTATGGATTTCCTACCAAAGATGGCAATACCTAGATCTATCCTTGCTTTTATGCCTAGCTAGGGGCGTTAAACGATAGCGCTTGTTGGGAGGCAACCCAATTTTATTTTTATTCCTTGCTTTTTGCTCCTGTTTAGTAATAAATATTTTATCTAGACTCTGTTTTGGTTGTGTTTTTTGTGTTTAATTAGTGTTCGTGCCAAGTAGAACCGTTGGGAAGACTTGGGGGAAGTCTTTTTAATCTTGCTGTAAAAAACAGAAACTTTAGCGCTCACGAGAACTGCTGCCATTTTTATTTGGAAAGTGCTATTTAGTTAATTCTTTTTGCAGATGATTAATAGATGGATTCCTCACGTCCAGAAATTTATTTTATAATTTTTGGGGTTCCATATCTTTCGTTAGATACATATTACTACAGACTGTTCTGTTTTTGACAGATTCTATTTTTCGTGTGTTGTTTGCTTATTTTGATGAATCTATGACTAGTAAAATAGTTTATAAACCATAGAGAAGTTGGAATACAGTAGGTCTAACACCAGTATAAATAAATAATGAGTTCATTACAGTACCTTGAAGTGGCGTTTTGTTTTCTTTCGCTAACGAAGCTCACGAGATTTTCTACTTTAAGTTTTGTGTTGTGAAGTTTTCAAGTTTGGGGTGAGAGATTTGATGGATTATGGAACAAGGAGTGGCAAGAGCCTAATCTTGGGGATGCCCATGGCACCCCAATATAATATAAGGACACCTAAAAGCCAAAACTTGGGGATGCCCCGGAAGGCATCCCCTCTTTCGTCTACTTCCATCGGTAACTTTACTTGGAGATATATTTTTATTTACCACTTGATATGTGTTTTGCTTGGAGCGCCTTGTATTATTTGAGTCTTTATTTGTTAGTTTTCCACAATCATCCTTGCTGAACACACCTTTTTAGAGAGACACACATGATTCGGTAATTGTTAGAATACACTATGTGCTTCACTTATATCTTTTGAGTTATATAGTTTTTGCTCTAGTGCTTCACTTATATATTTTAGAGCACATCGTTGGATTTTTTTATAGAAACTATTGTTCTATCACGCTTCACTTAGATTATTTTGAGAGTCCTACAAAACATCATGGTAATTTGCTTTAATTATGTTAGGCATTCAAGATTAATAATAAAATCTTCTTATGAGTGTGTTGAATACTATTAGAAGTTTGATACTTGATAATTGTTTTGAGATATGGAGATGGTGATTTTAGAGTCATGCTAGTTGAGTAGTTGTGAATTTGAGAAATACTTGTGTTAAAGTTTGTGATTCCCGTAGCATGCACGTATGGTGAACCGTTATGTGATGAAGTCGGTGCATGATTTATTTATTGATTATCTTCCTTATGAGTGGCGGTCGGGGACGAGCGATGGTCTTTTCCTACCAATCTATCCCCCTAGGAGCATGCGCGTAATACTTTTCTTTGATAACTTGTAGATTTTTGCAATAAGTATATGAGTTCTTTATGACTAAGCTTGAGTCCATGGATCATACACACTTTTCTTCCTTCCACCATTGCTAGCCTCTCTAATACCGCACACCTTTCGCCGATATCATATACCCACCATATACCTTCCTCGAAACAGCCACCATACCTACCTATCATGGCATTTCCGTAGCCATTCCAAGATATATTGCCATGCAACTTTCCACCATTCCGTTTACTATGACACGCTCCATCATTGTCATATTGCTTTGCATGATCATGTAGTTGACATTGTATTTGTGGCAAAGCCACCATTCATAATTCTTTCATACATGTCACTCTTGATTCATTGCATATCCCGGTACACCGCCGGAGGCATTCACATAGAGTCATATTTTGTTCTAAGTATTGAGTTGTAATTGTTGAGTTGTAAGTAAATAAAAGTGTGATGATCATCATTTTTAGAGCATTGTACCAAGTGAGGAAAGGATGATGGAGACTACGATTCCCCCACAAGTTGGGATGAGACTCCGGGCGAAAAAGAGAGGCCAAAGAAGCCCAAATAAAAAAACAGGCCATAAAAAAGGCCCAAATAAAAAATGAAAGAAAAAGAGAGAAGGGACAATGCTACTATCCTTTTACCACACTTGTGCTTCAAAGTAGCACCATGATCTTCATGATAGAGAGTCTCCTATGTTATCACTTTCATATACTAGTGGGAATTTTTCGTTATAGAACTTGGCTTGTATATTCCAATGATGGGCTTCCTCAAAATGCCCTAGGTCTTCATGAGCAAGCGAGTTGGATGCACACCCACTTAGTTCCTTTTGTTGAGCTTTCATATACTTATAGCTCTAGTGCATCCGTTGCATGGCAATCCCTACTCACTCACATTGATATCTATTGATGGGCATCTCCATAGCCCGTTGATACGCCTAGTTGGTGTGAGACTATCTTCCCCCTTTTTGTCTCCTCCACAACCACCATTCTATTCCATCTAAAGTGCTATGTCCATGGCCCACGCTCATGTATTGCATGAAGATTGAAAAAGTTTGAGAACACCAAAAGTATGAAACAATTGCTTGGCTTGTCATCGGGGTTGTGCATGATTTAAATACTTTGTGTGGTGAAGATAGAGCATAGCCAGACTATATGATTTTGTAGGGATAACTTTCTTTGGCCATGTTATTTTGAAGAGACATAATTGCTTAGTTAGTATGCTTGAAGTATTATTATTTCTATGTCAATATTGAACTTTTGTCTTGAATCTTTCAGATCTGAATATTCATACCACAATTAAGAAGAATTACATTGAAATTATGCCAAGTAGCATTCCACATCAAAAATTCTATTTTTATCATTTACCTACTCGAGGAGGAGCAGGAATTAAGCTTGGGGATGCTTGATACGTCTCCAACGTATCTATAATTTTTGGTTGTTCCATGCTATATTATATTCTGTTTTGGACATTATTGGGCTTTATTATACACTTTTATATTTGTCAGGACCCCGATTCCAAGCCACATCGATCTAGCCGGTAACACCTCATATCACTTTGCGGCCTCACGCACGGTATCCCACGGGTGTCGCCTTACCATGGCCCAGGACCGTTTGCGCCTTTTGGCTCACGTATATGATAGTGTCGCTAGCATCCATATGATAGAGAACCCGGGCCGACATGGCTAGTCGTGAACCCAAAGCGGCACAGACCTATGGAGACAGGCATACATGAATCACATCGAGCATGTCGATCATCAGCGAGTGATTCCGGGCTGTAGCACTGGGCTAACAGGACTCCGGGGAACCCGGGCTGTAGCAGGCTAGGCAGGACTCCGGAAATCACCGCGTGACATTTCCCCGAAGAGACAGGCATAGGAACGAAGTGAAACACATGTCGGCCAGTCAAGTGTCCTGAACAGTAGTGCTGGGCTAGCAGGACTCCGGTGAACCGGGCTGTAGCGGACTACTATGGCTCGAGGAACACTAGAATACATTTCCCCATAAGAAAGGCTGCCAAGGATAAACAACTAGATTGTCGGATCCCACTCATACCAAGCATTTCAATCATACACACAATATGCCCGATATGAGTACATACAACATGGCATCACAACAAAACTCTACAACTCAAGTACTTTACTTAAAGGCTCCAGAGAGCCATACATAGCAAGTTCATACAGATAGGGGTCACATGACCCGACACTCAAGTCATACAATCATACAAGCACATGCGGAAGCAACTAGTCTGAGTACAGACTCTAGAAAGAAAGAAGGCTTCTCGAAGCCTGTCTATCTACATAGGGCCCTCCATGGCCAGGATCACCACCTGGGTGGCAAGTCACTCGTCGACATCAAGGTCTACGTAGAACCCATCGGAGGGGGCGGTGTTGTCGTCTGAAAACAGTAATTAAGCAAACATGAGTACAAGGGTACTCAGCAAGTCTTACAACAGAACCTACTATACATGATTATTCTCAAGAAGGTGGTGGGGTTATTGCAGCAAGCCATCTTTGACTCTTGGCTAAGCTATCCTACGGAACTCCACTAGTAAAATAGTTTCCGCACACGAGTCCACTACTCACCAACACAATACTCCACCGGGGATCCTCCCTCGTCATCCTACGAGAGGGCCATCCTCGGTACTCACACTTATCTTGAGTCTTTTAGTAGTATCCATTAACTTGTCTATGAACTGCATAGGCAACCAAGTAGTCCTTTACCGCGGACGCGGCTATTCGAATAGTTTTATACCCTGCAGGGGTGTACTTCTTCATACACGCTTTCACCACTTACCGCCGTTTACACGACATGTACTCGGCAACCTTCAAGCGGAAGCCCAGCGAGGGTGTCGGCCACGGCCTACCCAAACACTTAAGTCTCTAGTCCAGGTTTATCGCCTATCCAGGTTCCATCCGCAGGGAGTCCGGCCGAGGTTTCCACTTACGGCCCCGAACGATGTGAAGAAGGTTCCCGAGACACCAAACGGGTGGCTCGGTACACCGTGCCATGGTGTATCTACCGCAACATAGCCCACCCCTAGGGTCAGCGCTACGCACGGCCGCCAACACAGAACCTACAAACACCAGAAACTATTTGCAACTCCTGGACAGAGTACTAGGGTGATTAAGAAGCCGAGAGGGTCCATTGGTTTTGGGCACAATGTACGGTAGTAACTGCATCTTAAATCACACATACATATCTCAGTTCTTATGGACGGCCTCAATGAAACAACCCACCATGTACTCCTACATGGCCTCTCATCGATACCTTTACCAAAACATGTTCAACACATCCCTCACATTACCGGCATAAGCATTTCACTCTAGCCCATCACCCAGATGAACCAGACCTGACACAACTCTAAGCATAGCAGGCATAGCAAGGTAGGAATCACATACATGGCTCAATCAACTCCTACACATGCTAGTGGGTTTCATCTAGTTACTGTGGCAATGACAGGTCATGCAGAGGATAAGGGTTCAGCTACCGTAGCACACAGCAGTTTGAATCACGTTGTCTTAATGCAGTAAACAAGAGCAGAAGCGAGAACATGGGTATGTATTGGAATGATCAATGGGTTGCTTGCCTGTTGTAGAGGTAGTAGGGTACTGCCCTTCAGACGGATACTCGTGAATATCCTCGGAGGCAGAACCTACCACGAAGAACACATCAGAACACAATCAACACATGACGATATGCAACAATATGATGCATGCTATGACATGGCAATATGAATGTGTCTTGGCCTAATGCAAGCTATAACAAAAAGGAATGTGCTTATTTGAACCAAAGGTTCAAATGTTAGTTCATTTAACATAGCCACATTAGTGTATTACCTTATTCTGCTTAAACAGAAAGGTTAACTTGTTTTGTCATGCATGAAACCATTACAGATGGATAGATTGAATTTTTCTGATCATTTTTCATATATAAATCTTTACATTTGGAGTTATGGTTGATTTTCTATGATTTTTAGAAGTTTTGACTATTTTCTGGAATTTCCTGTATAAGAGTAATTCCAGTAATTTAATTACTGCGTCAGTATTACGTCAGGGTGACGTCAGTGGTCAACGGGGACGTCCAGGTCAAACCTGACTGGTGGGTCCCACGTGTCAGTAGTTAATTAAACTAATTATTTTTAGTTAAAACTAATTTGATTTAGTTAGCAGAGGGGGGCCCACTTGTCATTGACTTAGGGGAGTCAACCTGGGCCCACCCAGTCCACGTCAGCGGTCAAACCCACTGGTCAACGGGTCAAAGCCTGCCGGCGTTTAGCCGCCGGCAAGGCCGAGACGGCGGAGAGCTTCGGATTTGGTCCTCTGGTGACCAAATCGCCGGTGGAGACGTGCTACGCGTAGCTGGGGAGCTGCCGCATCTAGTGGTGCAAGTGGTTGGACACGGGGACGCCGGAAACGACGCCGGCGAGCTCGACAGCGGCGGCCGGAGTTCGGACGGGGTTGGGTTCGATGCTACGGTGCACGGGAGAAGGAGCTGGTGGTGGCTACGGGCTCCTGGTGCTGCGCTGAGCACAACGGTGAGCTTGGCTTCGAGCCACTGTGGCTCTAGCCACGACGGCGCCATGGCCGGCGGCGGGGAACTTTCGGGTGCGGTGGAAGTGGCGACTACAGAGGCCAAACGAGCACGGGAGCTAGGGGAAGAGGAAGAGGAGCTCACAGCGGGGTCGGAGAGGGGGTCAGCGAGCTCGGGGAGGTCCTGGCGGCGTCGAATCGACCGGAGACGGCTCGGGTGCTCGAGGTTGAAGACGAGGGCGAAGACGGCGTTCAGCGGTGTTTGGAGTCGCGTGGGTCAGCGGAGAGGTCCAGGGCGACGAGGCAGAGCTATTGGGCTTGTCGGAGGGGTGAGGGGGTGGCTCTGGTGACGTCTACGGCGAACGGCGGCGAGGATCGCGCTCGGCCATCGCGGGAGAGGGTAAGGGAGACGAGGGAGAGAGTGAGGGAGGATGAGAGGGGGACGTGGGGGTCGGCGTGGCATCCCTGGACGTCTCCAGGGCGTCGGCAAAAGCAGGAGGTGGCCGGCGTGTGGCCGCGGGCGCCGGCCACGCGCTCCTCGTCCTTCTGGCGGGAGGAGGACGACGACTAGCAAGGCCAGTCGGCTGGGCCGAGCCAGGTGGGCTGGGCCAGCACAGGTAAGGCCCAGGTGGGCTTCCCTCTCTCTCTTTTTTTGACTTGCTTTCTTTTTCTATTAAACTGCAACTGTTGGGCTTTGTTAAAAATACTAAAACGTTTCCAAAAATCCTGAAAATAATTGTGGGCTCTGTTTAGAATATTTCCAACAACAAACATTTATTTCCAGAATTATTTGAGCATTTAAATTATTTTATAGCATTTAAATGCCCAAATTCAAATACTTATGACTTAATTCAATGACCTTCTGTTGACCTAGAAAATTGTGCACCAATTTTGCCAGAGGTTCTAACCCAAGACAAAGAGGGTGAACTTTTTAGAAGGGCATTTTAGGTTCATTGAAAATAATTTTAGTAAACCCTAGTTTTTTCCAGGGGGGAGGTGTTGGGGGTTTCTGCCTTCCCCATTTCAAATTTAAGAGGAATTTAAACATGATGCACACTCTAATGCTTGAACTAGCTAGGGTGTGACAACTCACCCCCACTCAAAAGAATCTCGTCCCGAGATTTAGGATCCTCTGGGAAGAAGGTGGGGTACTCGAGTCGAAGACGATCCTCCCTTTCCCAAGTGGCTTCTTTCTCAGAATGGTGTGACCATTGAACCTTGAGAAACTTTATATTATGACGTCGAGTGGTACGCTCGGCTTGATCAAGGATACGAATGGGATATTCCCGATAGGAGAGGTTATCTTGTAGATCAAGCGTTTCGTGGTCCACTCCATGGATGGGACCCGCGAAGCAACGCCTGAGTTGAGAAACGTGGAAGACATCGTGAACTCTGGAAAGATGCAAAGGTAGTTCCAATTGGTAGGCAACTTCTCCTCGTTTGGCAAGAATGCGAAAGGGTCCAATGTAACGAGGAGCCAATTTGCCTTTGATACCGAAACGATGGGTTCCCCTTAACGGAGTGACCCGAAGGTAAGCCTTCTCGCCGACTTCATAAGTCATAGGCTTATGTTTACGATCATATTGACTCTTTTGACGAGATTGGGCTGTTTTCAATATCTCACGAATAACGCGAACCTGCTCTTCTGCTTCGTGAATCATATCCGGGCCAAAGCGTTGTCTTTCCCCGGTTTCTGACCAGTTAAGAGGCGTTCGACATTTTTGTCCATAGAGAACTTCGAAAGGAGCCTTGCCCAAGCTGGCTTGATAACTATTGTTATAAGCAAACTCCGCGAATGGAAGGCATTTCTCCCAACTCATTCCGAACGAGATAACAGAAGCTCGGAGCATATCTTCTAGAATTTGATTAACTCGTTCTACTTGACCACTTGATTGAGGATGGAAGGCGGTACTAAAAGAGAGATGAGTTCCCATAGCATTTTGGAAACTTTCCCAAAATCGAGAGGTGAAGAGACTCCCACGGTCTGAGTTAATTTCCAATGGGACACCATGAAGAGACACTATTCGGGAGATGTATAAATCGGCTAGCTGACTAGCGGTGATACTCTCACGAACAGGTATAAAGTGGGCTACTTTGGAAAGTCGGTTGATCACGACGAAGATGGCATTATTCCCTCTCTTGGTCCTGGAAAACCCAATGATGAAATCCATACTGATTTTATCCCATTTCCATTCAGGAATAGCCAAAGGTTGAAGGGTGCCAGCAGGCCGTTGATGCTCTGCTTTAACACGACGACAAACGTCGCAATTAGCAATGTATTGAGCGATTTCTCTCTTCATCCTAGTCCACCAAAACCTCTGGCGTAGGTCTTGATACATTTTAGTACTACCGGGATGAATGGTGAGAGGGGATTCATGAGCTTCCTTAAGGATCAGCCGCCTCAGGTTTCGTGCCTTTGGAACCACTAGGCGATTTCCAAAGTATACGACACCTTGATCATCAATGGAGAAAAAATTCGCGACTCCTTTCTTAATGTTTCTCTTAATACGGGAGATTCCCGGATCTACCTTCTGTGCCTTGATGATCTGATCCATAAGGGTAGGTTTCGCCACCAGGGTGGATAGGAATCCTCGAGGAACAATGTGAAGATTTAGCTTACGAAATTCCTCATGGAGAAGTGGTTGACTTTGTTGTAACATCAGGTTGTTACAATAGGACTTACGGCTTAGCGCATCAGCCATGATATTGGCTTTGCCCAGGGTGTAAGTTATTCCTAAGTCGTAATCCGAGATCAACTCGACCCAACGTCTTTGCCTGAGATTCAAATCTGGTTGGGTGAAGATATATTTCAAACTTTGGTGATCGGTGAAGATCTTGCAACGATTACTGAGGAGGTAATGTCGCCAAGTTTTAAGTGCATGGACTACAGCTGCAAGCTCTAGATCATGTGTGGGATAATTTTCCTCATGTGGGTGTAATTGCCATGAAGCATAGGCAATTACCTGACGATCTTGCATGAGTATGCAACCTAGTCCTTGTCGCGAGGCGTCGCAATAGATAATAAAGTCCTTGGAGAAATCTGGTGGTACCAGTACGGGAGCAGATGTCAGGCGTCTTTTCAGTTCCTGAAAGCTGAACTCACACTGTGGAGTCCACTCGAACTTTTTATCTTTCTTGAGGAGTTCAGTTAGAGGTTTAGAAACCTTGGAGAAATTCTCAACGAAGCGGCGGCAATAGCTCGCTAAGCCAAGGAAACTCCGAACTTGCTTGACCGTCTCAGGTGGAGTCCAATCAAGGATGGCTTGAACTCGCTCGGGATTGACAACAATACCCTTGCCAGAGATTACATGGCCTAGATAGGTCACTTCTAGCAACCAAAATTCACACTTGGAGAATTTGGCATAAAGGCGATGCTCTCGAAGTTTCATCAATACCAGCCTTAGATGTTCGGCATGTTCCTCTTCATTCTTGGAGTAGATGAGTATGTCATCGAGGTATACTACGACGAATTTATCCAAGTACTCCATGAAAACCGAGTTCATTAACCGGGAGAAGGTAGCTGGGGCATTGGTTAAACCGAAGGACATAACGGTGTACTCGTATTGGCCATAACGAGTAACAAAGGTTGTTTTGGGAATGTCCCCGTTTCTGATTTTGATTTGATGGTAGCCCAACCTCAAATCCATCTTGGAGAAGACTGAGGATCCAGCGAGCTGATCATACAGATCGTTGATCCTGGGAAGCGGATATTTGTTCTTGATGGTGACCAAATTGACAGGTCGATAATCTACAACCATTCGATCCGTTCCATCCTTCTTCTTGACGAAGAGGACAGGGCAAGCCCAAGGAGAGGAACTAGGATGGATGAAACCCTTTTTCAAGGACTCATCGAGTTGGTTCTTAAGCTCGACTAGTTCTAAGGGTGCCATCTTGTAGGGTCTTCTAGAAATTGGAACGGTTCCTGGAACAAGGTCTATCACAAACTCGACATCCCTGTCAGGTGGAACACCTGGCAGTTCTTCTGGAAAGACATCCAGAAAGTCTCGGACTACCGGAACATCCTCAAGGTCTGGAAGGGGGTTGGCATTTAGGGAGTAAAGTTGGCGCTTGGCCACTCGGGTTAAGACATTGACTGTCTTGCCCGATGGGTGAGTAAGTTGAACGGTTCTAGTGGCACAATCAATCTTAGCATAATGAGCTGACATCCAGTCCATACCCAAGATGATGTTTATGTCCGTGGACTTGAGAGCTATTAAGGATGCAAGGAAGACAAGTCTATCGACAAGAATTTCATTCCCATGGCTTACTCTAGAAGTTTGCCATTTGGAACCTGGAGTTTGAATTACCATGGAAGTGGGCATGTCACAGAATGTCGTGTTATGCAATCGAGCATAGTTCTCGGATATGAATGAATGAGATGCTCCAGTATCGAAAAGAACAGATGCCGGATGGCAGTTAACAAGGAGCGTACCAAGGACGATGTTGGGATCCTCATGAGCCTCCTCGGCTGAAGCATAGTTGACATGGCCACGGGCAGTGGTGACCGGCTTGGCGTAGAATGTCTTTCCCGCAGGCTTACCACGGCCAACGGACTTTCCAGTTTGAATGGGGTTGTTGTTCTGGGGACACTCTCGGCTATAGTGACCCGGCTCTCCACACTTAAAGCATGTCACCACATTGGGGCGTGGAGCAGCATTAGCAGCGGGGCCAACATAGGGCTTGGGTGGTGCAAATTGCTGGTTGGGACGAGGCGCCTCAAAGGATGGCCTCGGGATGAACCTGGGTGGCAGTGCCGTGCTTGGAATCCACACCCGGCGCTTCTGAGCTCCAGAGCCGGATGAAGAGCCAAAATCACGGGAGTGCTTGCGTGAAGCGTCATAATCAGTCTGGCCTGTCTCAACACTGATGGCTTTGTTGACCAACTTCTAAAAGGAGGTGCACTCGTGCAGACGAAGATCGCGGCGAAGCTCAGGGCTAAGTCCCTTGCGGAACCTTGCCTGCTTCTTAGCGTCAGTAGATACCTCTTCAGGGGCATAACGTGCCAGATTCCCAAATTCACGACTATATGCATCCACAGTCAGTCTTCCTTGGGTGAAATTGCAGAACTCCTCCCTCTTGCGATCCATGAGACCTTCCGGAATGTGATGCTCACGGAAAGCCTCACTGAATTCAGCCCAAGTAGTGATTTGGCCGACCGGGCGCATAGCTTCAAAATTTTCCCACCAGAGGCTAGCAGCGCCTTCGAGATGGTAGGTAGCATAAGTAACCTTGTCGGCTTCGGCTACGTTGGCAGAACGTAGCTTGTGGGTGATGCTGCGAAGCCAGTCATCCGCGTCGAGGAGCTCGACGGAATGGTTAAACTTTGGTGGGTACAGCTTGATAAAGTCATTGATTGACACCAAGTCATTTCACGGGTGGCGTGCAGTGTTCTGCTCAATCCGCTCCAGCAGGCGGTTAGTCTCACGCTTGTTTCTTTCCGCCTCCAGCATCACTTCGGCCAGAGAAGGCGGGTGAGGCAGATTTTCACCCCTAGCTGCACTGGCTTCCCCCTGCTCCGAGGCAGCAGGGTTGCTGTGGGTGTTGACCATCCTAGGAGAAAACAAGACAACGGTTTAGACAATGATGGCTCAAACTTAGCAAGGAAGTGCAGAATGTAATGGATAACACGGAATGCAGAGATGTTCATCCGTATGTCATGGTAATATAAAACTGCCATATATATACCAACGGTCATACACATCATACATAGTTTAGTACAAGCCCAGGCTACAGTACAACTATGAGGAAAGACGTTACATCTCATCGGAGGCATCCCAAGCTCCTATACATTATTTGTCTACACCTCCGGAATTGATTACACACAAAGTCGTATTCCACAAGTCACGCAGGACAGTGGAGATACAACTACTACAATACTAGTGGTACTACTACTAACTCAAACAGCTCCGTAGTAGTCCTCATAGAAGTCACCTCCATAGCCTGGAAGTTCAACGTGACCATCCGGGAACAAACGGTCCTGAGGAGCCTGTGGACCATAGGGGCTAGGATGAGGTCTTGGACCAACAAACGGTGGCCTGCAGGGACCACGGGGTGGGGTGATGCCTCCCACATCACGCCAATCCACCATGTCTGGCAAAGCAGATCTCACAGGATACACATCCCTTGTATCCATACATCCAGCTTGCACCGCAGGTGCAAACCGAGTCAAAGTAGCCCAATGATCAGCACGGGTATTGAAAAGCTCCAGCCTCAAGGCCCGATTCTCTCGGTCCTTATCTTCGAGCATCTCGGCAGTGGTACGAGTTAATGAGTCCTCCTGAGTGGAGTCAGCATAGATAGCCTGAAGATACCCTTGCGCTCCCGGAAGTGAAGCTGGCATGTAACGGAAGTCGGTGTTCCGAAGCAGGCCAGTCCGGACTCGCATGATGGTCATCATGGAATAGGCAGCATCCTGCACAGCCATCTCAACAGTAACCCCGAGTCCATAGGAACAGTGAAGGGGCTCGGTAGATCCAGGATAAGAAGGAAATATCCTGACGGTGTAGAAATATTGGCTTTGATTAAAGTCTCGGAATTGCTCTTCGACGGTGTATTCGGGATACCAACGGTAACCCGTCTCGATCATTACCCGGACTAACATAGCAGTATGACCGGGCACGTCGAGGCACCGGGTCAGGCGAACCACTTGGTTTTGAACACGGTTGGCCATCTGAAAGCACAACCACAATGCAAAGACATCATAATTTCTAGGGAAAATTGGATAGCATAACAGCTGTAAATGCTCAGAAAAAGATTTGAGACATCCACAACAGTTCGCAATACCACTCAACAACATCATATCAAGGTTCTGATCCAATTAGCAACATACTAAAATAGTAGAAACTAAACTGGGGCTTGTAACAACAATCCTATAAGCTACTACGGATTAGTAACACGTGAACCTGATAGAAGAAGAGAGCCTAGTCCTTAACCCACGTTGAATGAGAAGAGAATGACTCAGATCAGAGGCATAGGGTAAAGGAGTAAAAGAGCCTTACGTTCCCTCCCACAATCAATTCCCCTACATATAACTAACGCATTTCTAGACTCGACATCGACCAGCTTGGCTCAACGAACCTACAGGCAGTCCGGCTCTGATACCAACGCTGTCAGGACCCCGATTCCAGGCCACATAGATCTAGCCGGTAACACCTCATATCACTTTGCGGCCTCACGCACGGTATCCCACGGGTGTCGCCTTACCATGGCCCGGGACCGTTTGCGCCTTTTGGCTCACGTATATGATAGTGTCGCTAGCATCCATATGATAGAGAACCCGTGCCGACATGGCTAGTCGTGAACCCAAAGCGGCACAGACCTATGGAGACAGGCATACATGAATCACATCGAGCATGTCGATCATCAGCGAGTGATTTCGGGCTGTAGCACTGGGCTAACAGGACTCCGGGGAACCCGGGCTGTAGCAGGCTAGGCAGGACTCCGGAAATCACCGCGTGACATTTCCCCGAAGGGACAGACATAGGAACGAAGTGAAACACATGTCGGCCAGTCAAGTGTCCTGAACAGTAGTGCTGGGCTAGCAGGACTCCAGTGAACCGGGCTGTAGCGGACTACTATGGCTCAAGGAACACTAGAATACATTTCCCCATAAGAAAGGCTGCCAAGGATAAACAACTAGATTGTCGGATCCCACTCATACCAAGCATTTCAATCATACACACAATATGCCCGATATGAGTACATACAACATGGCATCACAACAAAACTCTACAACTCAAGTACTTTACTTAAAGGCTCCAGAGAGCCATACATAGCAAGTTCATACAGATAGGGGTCACATGACCCGACACTCAAGTCATACAATCATACAAGCACATGCGGAAGCAACTAGTCTGAGTACAGACTCTAGAAAGAAAGAAGGCTTCTCGAAGCCTGTCTATCTACATAGGGCCCTCCATGGCCAGGATCACCACCTGGGTGGCAAGTCACTCGTCGACATCAAGGTCTACGTAGAACCCATCGGAGGGGGCGGTGTTGTCGTCTGAAAACAGTAATTAAGCAAACATGAGTACAAGGGTACTCAGCAAGTCTTACAACAGAACCTACTATACATGCTTATTCTCAAGAAGGTGGTGGGGTTATTGCAGCAAGCCATCTTTGACTCTTGGCTAAGCTATCCTACGGAACTCCACTAGTAAAATAGTTTCCGCACACGAGTCCACTACTCACCAACACAATACTCCACCGGGGATCCTCCCTCATCATCCTACGAGAGGGCCATCCTCGGTACTCACACTTATCTTGAGTCTTTTAGTAGTATCCATTAACTTGTCTATGAACTGCATAGGCAACCAAGTAGTCCTTTACCGCGGACGCGGCTATTCGAATAGTTTTATACCCTGCAGGGGTGTACTTCTTCATACACGCTTTCACCACTTACCGCCGTTTACACGACATGTACTCGGCAACCTTCAAGCGGAAGCCCAGCGAGGGTGTCGGCCACGGCCTACCCAAACACTTAAGTCTCTAGTCCAGGTTTATCGCCTATCCAGGTTCCATCCGCAGGGAGTCCGGCCGAGGTTTCCACTTACGGCCCCGAACGATGTGAAGAAGGTTCCTGAGACACCAAACGGGTGGCTCGGTACACCGTGCCATGGTGTATCTACCGCAACATAGCCCACCCCTAGGGTCAGCGCTACGCACGGCCGCCAACACAAAACCTACAAACACCAGAAACTATTTGCAACTCCTGGACAGAGTACTAGGGTGATTAAGAAGCCGAGAGGGTCCATTGGTTTCGGGCCCAATGTACGGTAGTAACTGCATCTTAAATCACACATACAGATCTCAGTTCTTATGGACGGCCTCAATGAAACAACCCACCATGTACTCCTACATGGCCTCTCATCGATACCTTTACCAAAACATGTTCAACACATCCCTCACATTACCGGCATAAGCATTTCACTCTAGCCCATCACCCAGATGAACCAGACCTGACACAACTCTAAGCATAGCAGGCATAGCAAGGTAGGAATCACATACATGGCTCAATCAACTCCTACACATGCTAGTGGGTTTCATCTAGTTACTGTGGCAATGACAGGTCATGCAGAGGATAAGGGTTCAGCTACCGTAGCACACAGCAGTTTGAATCGCGTTGTCTTAATGCAGTAAACAAGAGCAGAAGCGAGAACATGGGTATGTATCGGAATGATCAATGGGTTGCTTGCCTGTTGTAGAGGTAGTAGGGTACTGCCCTTCAGACGGATACTCGTGAATATCCTCGGAGGCAGAACCTACCACAAAGAACACATCGGAACACAATCAACACATGACGATATGCAACAATATGATGCATGCTATGACATGGCAATATGAATGTGTCTTGGCCTAATGCAAGCTATAACAGAAAGGAATGTGCTTATTTGAACCAAAGGTTCAAATGTTAGTTCATTTAACATAGCCACATTAGTGTATTACCTTATTCTGCTTAAGCAGAAAGGTTAACTTGTTTTGTCATGCATGAAACCATTACAGATGGATAGATTGAATTTTTCTGATCATTTTTCATATATAAATCTTTACATTTGGAGTTATGGTTGATTTTCTATGATTTTTAGAAGTTTTGACTATTTTCTGGAATTTCTTGTATAAGAATAATTCCAGTAATTTAATTACTGCGTCAGTATTACGTCAGGGTGACGTCAGTGGTCAACGGGGACGTCTAGGTCAAACCTGACTGGTGGGTCCCGCGTGTCAGTAGTTAATTAAACTAATTATTTTTAGTTAAAACTAATTTGATTTAGTTAGCAGAGGGGGGCCCACTTGTCATTGACTTAGGGGAGTCAACCTGGGCCCACCCAGTCCACGTTAGCGGTCAAACCCACCGGTCAACAGGTCAAAGCCTGCCGGCGTTTAGCCGCCGGCGAGGCCGAGACGGCGGAGAGCTTCGGATTTGGTCCTCTGGTGACCAAATCGCCGGTGGAGACGTGCTACGTGTAGCTGGGGAGCTGCCGCATCCAGTGGTGCAAGTGGTTGGACACGGGGACGCCGGAAACGACGCTGGCGAGCTCGACAGCGGCGGCCGGAGTTCGGACGGGGTTGGGTTCGACGCTACGGTGCACGGGAGAAGGAGCTGGTGGTGGCTATGGGCTCCTGGTGCTGCGCTGAGCACAACGGTGAGCTTGGCTTCGAGCCACTATGGCTCTAGCCATGACGGCGCCATGGCCGGCGGCGGGGAACTTTCGGGTGCGGTGGAAGTGGCGACTACAGAGGCCAAATGAGCACGGGAGCTAGGGGAAGAGGAAGAGGAGCTCACAGCGGGGTCGGAGAGGGGGTCAGCGAGCTCAGGGAGGTCCTGGCGGCGTCGAATCGACCGGAGACGGCTCGGGTGCCTGAGGTTGAAGACGAGGGCGAAGACGGCGTTCGGCGGCGTTTGGAGTCACGTGGGTCAGCAGAGAGGTCCAGGGCGACGAGGCGGAGCTATTGGGCTTGTCGGAGGGGCGAGGGGGTGGCTCTGGTGACGTCTACGGTGAACGGCGGCGAGGATCACGCTCGGCCATCGCGGGAGAGGGTGAGGGAGATGAGGGAGAGAGTGAGGGAGGATGAGAGGGGGACGTTGGGGTCGGCGTGGCATCCCTGGACGTCTCTAGGGCGTCGGCAGAAGCAGGAGGTGGCCGGCGTGTGGCCGCGGGCGCCGGCCACGCGCTCCTCGTCCTTCTGGCGGGAGGAGGATGACGACTGGCAAGGCCAGTCGGCTGGGCCGAGCCAGGTGGGCTGGGCCAGCACAGGTAAGGCCCAGGTGGGCTTCCCTCTCTCTCTCTCTCTCTCTCTTTTTGACTTGCTTTCTTTTTCTATTAAACTACAACTGTTGGGCTTTATTAAAAATACTAAAAGGTTTCCAAAAATCCTGAAAATAATTGTGGGCTCTGTTTAGAATATTTCCAACAGCAAACATTTATTTCCAGAATTATTTGAGCATTTAAATTATTTTATAGCATTTAAATGCCCAAATTCAAATACTTATGACTTAATTCATTGACCTTCTGTTGACCTAGAAAATTGTGCACCAATTTTGCCAGAGGTTCTAACCCAAGACAAAGAGGGTGAACTTTTTAGAAGGGAATTTCAGGTTCATTGAGAATAATTTTAGTAAACCCTAGTTGTTTCCAGGGGGGGTGTTGGGGGTTTCTGCCTTCCCCATTTCAAATTTAAGAGGAATTTAAACATGATGCACACTCTAATGCTTGAACTAGCTAGGGTGTGACAATATTATTTTTGGGACTAACCTATTAACCGGAGGCCCAGCCCAGAATTGCTGTTTTTGCCTATTTTAGGGTTTTGTAGAAAAAGAATATCAAACGGAGTCCAAACGGAATGAAGCCTTCGGGAACGTGATTTTCGGAACGAACATGATCCAGAGGACTTGCACCCTACGTCAAGACATCAACCAGGAGGCCACGAGGTAGGGGGCGTTTCTACCCCCCAAGTGTGCCCTCCACCCTCGTGGGCCCCCTGTTGCTCCATCGACGCACTCATTCCTCCTATATATACCTACATACCCCCAAACTACCAGATACGGAGCCAAAACCCTAATTCCACCGCCGTAACTTTCTGTATCCACGAGGTCCCATCTTGGGGCCTGTTCCGGAGCTCCGCCGGAGGGGGCATCGATCACGGAGGGCTTCTACATCAACAACATAGCCTCTCCGATGAAGTGTGAGTAGTTTACTTCAGACCTACGGGTCCATAGTTATTATCTAGATGGCTTCTTCTCTCTTTTTGGATCTCAATACAAAGTTCTCCCCCTCTCTTGTGGAGATCTATTTGATGTAATCTTCTTTTGCGGTGTGTTTGTTGAGACTGATGAATTGTGGGTTTATGATCAAGTTTATCTATGAACAATATTTGAATCTTCTCTAAATTCTTTTATGTATGATTGGTTATCTTTGCAAGTCTCTTCAAATTATCAGTTTGGTTTGGCCTACTAGATTGATCTTTCTTGCAATGGGAGAAGTGCTTAGCTTTGGGTTCAATCTTGCGGTGTCCTTTCCTAGTGACAGTAGGGGCAGCAAGGCATGTATTGTATTGTTGCCATCGAGGATAACAAGATGGGGTTTATATCATATTGCATGAGTTTATCCCTCTACATCATGTCATATTGCTTAAAGCGTTACTCTGTTCTCTTGAACTTAATACTCTAGATGCATGCTGGATAGCGGTCGATGTGTGGAGTAATAGTAGTAGATGCAGGAAGGAGTCGGTCTACTTGTGTCGGACGTGATGCCTATATACATGATCATACCTAGATATTCTCATAACTATGCTCAATTCTATCAATTGCTCAACAGTAATTTGTTTACCCACCGTGAATACTTATGCTCTTGAGAGAAGCCACTAGTGAAACCTATGGCCCCCGAGTCTATCTTCCATCATATTAATCTTCCAATACTTAGTTATTTCCTTTGCCTTTTATTTTACTTTGCATCTTTATCATAAAAATACCAAAAATATTATCTTATCATATCTATCAGATCTCACTCTCATAAGTGACCGTGTAGGGATTGACAACCCCTTATCGCGTTGGTTGCGAGGATTTATTTGTTTGTGTAGGTGCGAGGGACTCATGCGTGGCCTCCTACTGGATTGATACCTTGGTTCTAAAAAACTAAGGGAAATACTTACGCTACTTTGCTGCATCACCCTTTCCTCTTCGAGGGACAACCAACTCAAGTGCTCAAGAGGTAGCAACGAGGCGTTGGAGCCCAGGCCGTCAGTACACAATGCGGCTGACCGACCACCACGTGGTCTAGACAAAGCGTCAACACAAGCCGAACACCAGCCCGCCTTACCTCGCCGTAAAGGCAGAGACAAAACTGCTTAGGGATACACGTATTATCTCTGGCAGGGCCTGAAGAATAAAACAGGCCCAGCCAGATCGATCTACGGATCACGGGGGTGTGCCTCGACGCGCGACGACGGCTATCAAGCCGATCATGATAAGCCTAGTCATGTGCGGGCTGAAAACCGCAGACGGACTCCATCGGAGCTACACCACGATGTGGCCCGATATAGAGGCGCCGCACACCCTCTTTGCTTCACTGACGAAGTAATGGAGCATGAATTCCCAGAAGGGTTTAAACCCGTGAATATTGAATCATATGATGGAACAACTGATCCCGCGGTGTGGATTGAGGATTTCCTTCTCCTTATCCATATGGCCCGTGGAGGTGACCTCCATGCCATCAAATACCTCCCATTAAAACTCAAAGGGCCAGCTTGGCACTTGTTAAACAGTCTGCCCGAAAACTCTATTGGCAGCTGGGAGGATTTGGAAGACGCCTTCCGCGACAACTTCCAAGGTACATATGTCCGGCCACCAGACGCCGATGACTTAAGCCATATAGTTCAACAGCCCGGAGAGTCAGCCAGGAAATTCTGGACTAGGTTCCTAACCAAAAAGAACCAGATCGTCGACTGTCCGGATGCCGAAGCCCTAGCGGCCTTTAAACACAACATCCGCAACGAATGGCTCGCCCACCACCTCGGCCAAGAAAAGCAGAAGTCCATGGCAGCCCTCACGGCACTCATGACCCGCTTTTGTGTGAGTGAAGATAGTTGGCTGGCCTGTAACAAAAACAATGCAAGCAACGCCGAAACCTCTGAAGCCAGAAATAGCAATGACAAGTCCCGACGCAATAGACACAAGCATCGAAACAACAATGACAACACCGATGATACGGCAGTCAATGCCGGATTCAGTGGCTCTATGTCCGGTCAGTGGAAGAAGCCGTTCAAAAAGAACAATTCGGGCTCATCTAGCTTGGACCGCATACTCGATCATCCGTGCCAGATCCATGGCACCCCAGACAAACCACCCAATCATACCAACAGAGATTGTTGGGTTTTTAAACAGGTCGGCAAGTTAAATGTCGAAAGCAAGGAGAAGGGATCGCAAAGCGAGGACGACGACGAGGAGCCCTGGCCACTGAACACAGGGGGACAGAAGAAGTTTCCCCCTCAGGTCAAAACAGTGAACATGATATACGCTACTCACATCCCCAAGAGGGAGCACAAGCGCGCGCTCAGGGACGTCTACGCGATGGAGCTAGTCGCCCCAAAATTTAATCCATGGTCGTCATGCCCGATCACTTTCGATCGTTGGGATTATCCGACCAGTATCCGTCATGGCGGTTCAGCCGCACTGGTCCTGGACCCAATAATTGATGGGTTCCACCTAACGCGAGTCCTGATGGACGGTGGCAGCAGCCTCAACCTGCTCTATCAGGATACAGTGCGTAAAATGGGCATTAATCCATCACGGATCAAGCCCACAAAGACTACCTTTAAAGGAGTCATACCAGGTGTAGAGGCCCGCTGTACGGGCTCAATCACACTATAGGTTGTCTTCGGATCTCCGGACAACTTCCGAAGCGAGGAGTTAATCTTTGATATCGTCCCCTTCCGCAGCGGCTATCACACACTGCTTGGACGAACCACATTTGCTCGATTCAATGCGGTACCACACTACGCTTATCTCAAGCTCAAGATGCCCAGACCACGCGGCGTCATAACAATTAATGGAAACACGGAACGCTCCCTTCGCACCGAGGAGCACACCGCTGCCTTAGCAGCAGAAGTACATAGCGGCCTTTTCAAGCAGAACCTTAATTCGACGGCCGAGCTCCCGGACACTGTCAAGAGAGTCCAGACTATTCTGCAGCAGGACAGCTCGGCTCGTCAAGAGCTCGACTAGCAATTCGGCCTCCGTCCCAGTCCCGACCAAGTGGCGGCAATTGTACCGCACGTACATAACTACGCACTCAAAATACCATGGGCATGGATGGAGGCATAACTAGCTTGTGATCCACAATACGGCTCGACCGCCCCCGGACACACGCACTTTCACTTTTTCTTCTTTCTCCTTTTCAGGTTTCTTTTCCATAGGCCTTCTCTGATGGCCTGGCCATCGGTCCTTTTCGAAGGATAAACACACCAAGACGGCAAGAAGCATGGACGTACGGGGGAATTTTTAGGTGGTTTCTTTAACGATCCCTCTACCTGTTTTTAGGACCCACACGCAGCTCTCCCTTGGTTAAGGCATATTAAATAGCCTTCTTCTTATTTCACTACTTGTATAAATGCGCTTTGATGCACTAATGAAATTATCATGGAAACAGTTTGCAGCCCAAATTCTACGGCTCTAGCTTACTACCCCTTCTTCTTTTTCTTTTTTGATAACTTTATCAAATAGCACACGTACACTTTGGTACATTTCAATTTGCCAGGGGCTTCATAGCGCCCCACAACATGGCAACAAAGTCCAAACACTTTTTACAGTATAGTTCGGCACCCCGAATTTAGCACTGTATGCATTGGCTCCGAATCATGTCTTTGGTCAATAGTTGGTTTTCCCGGCTCCTGTTCTTGCTACCTTACGTTTCGCTATATCGGCTAGGGTAGTAAAGGTATTGTGACCTAGTTTACCCGGATGAGCACCTCAGTAGAGAAAGCTGAAAACTGGCTGTCATGATGCGCCGAGAGCCGGTCAGCTCTTCGGAGGTCTCAAATCTTTAGAGATTTTTTCCGCATTACGCGAGGGATCGGTACTAACCCGATCAGGTGTTTACAACATCCTAGTTCGGATACTAGGGGCTGCGCCTATATCTTTATTGCCAAACTCCTATGGCTAAGTGAGGGTGCTAAAGCCGCATAGTCCGATTGCCTGGTTCGTCACGCTAAACACCTCCTTCAAGGACCAAACAATTGTATCAAGAGTGTTTAGATTACATCCCGAACACCCCCGTACTACCTACATGGGGGCAGAAGCCGACGACTAGCCAACTCTCAGATTTCACATGACACGGCTGCACAGGAGGTGAATTTTTTTAAATAACAAACTTTATATTACATAACGACTTTGTTTCATCATACAAGGCAGAGACAACATGAATGCATTCATTCGAAAATAATGTCTTGCGCACATTGCGTTGCCACAATACGAGACCCCTCCAGGACGTCTTCAAAGTACCGCTCGGGCATGCGGCGCTCCTTGCCCTCTGGCGGTCCCCCGGTGAAACTGCAACTATCCCTGGGTGGTTTTGGTAATTCCTAACAACATATAGCCCATTGAGCTAATGCTATTTCAAGATAAATATTTCAGGAAAGCTCAATGTTTGGCATGGCATGGATTGGAAAGTGGACCCCTCAAAATACTAAGAAGACATGTTGGCTCAAGCTCAAAGCTCAGGACTCTACATTTTCTATTTTAGTGACCCAAGATCACATTGAGTCCATAGGAAAGCCAATACTATTAAAAGGGGATGAGGTGTTTCTTAATGGCTTGCTTGCTCAAAGTGCTTAGTGATATGCTCCAAAACCCTCAACTACTTTCTCATATCCACATATGTCCCAAACCAAAAGTCAAACTCGGCCCCATTGAAATTTCCTACCCGGCGCCACCGAGTTCACTTGACAAAGCCACTGTCACAAACCCTAGTTGTTTCGGTCTCACTGATAGGGATCTCGGTCTCATCGAGATGGGATTGCAACCTCTATGTTTCCCTTCATAACGTTTCGGTCCAACCGAGATGAGCGATCAGTCCCACCGAGATGAGCGATCGGTCCCACCAAGATTGCAATGCAAACTCTTTGTTTCCCCTTTGTAACATTTCGGTCTAACCGAGATGAGCGAATCGGTCCCACCGAGTTTGCCTGACCAACTCTCTGTTTTCCTATTACCAAAATCGGTCCCACCGAGTTTGTGTAATCGGTCTCACCGAGATTACATTATGCCCTAACCCTAATGGAATCGGTCCCACCGAATTGACATGTCGGTCCCACCCAAAATCCTAACGTTCCACATTTTGAACTAAATCGGTCTGACCGAGTTTCATGATTCGGTCCCACCGAGTTTGGTGATTTGTGTGTAACGGTTAGATTTTGTGTGGAGGCTATATATACCCCTCCAACCACTCTTCATTCATGGAGAGAGCCATCAGAACATGCCTACACTTCCAACACATATTTTCTAAGAGAGAACCACCTACACTTGTGTTGAGGTCAAGATATTCCATTCCAACCACATATATCTTGATCTCTAGCCTTCCCCAAGTTGCTTTCCACTCAAACCCTCTTTCCACCAAATCCAATCCTATGAGAGAGAGCTGAGTGTTGGGGAGACTATCATTTGAAGCACAAGAGCAAGGAGTTCATCATCAACACACCGTCTATTATCTTTTGGAGAGTGGTGTCTCCTAGATTGGTTAGGTGTCACTTGGGAGCCTCCGTCAAGATTGTGGAGTTGAACCAAGGAGTTTGTACGGGCAAGGAGATCGCCTACTTCGTGAAGATCTACCCTAGTGATGCAAGTCCTTCATGGGCGATGGCCATGGTGGGGTAGACAAGGTTGCTTCTTCGTGGACCCTTCGTGGGTGGAGCCCTCCGTGGACTCGTGCAACTGTTACCCTTCGTGGGTTGAAGTCTCCATCAACGTGGATGTACGATAGCACCACCTGTCGAAACCACGCCAAAAATCTCTGTGCCTACATTGCGTTTGCTCCCTCCAAACTCCTCCCTTTACCTTCATATGCAATTGTTTTACATTCCGCTGCTATACTCATAGAATTGAACATGTAGGTTGATTACTGGACTTGTGCTAAGTTGTTAAAATTTGCCAAGAATTAAAATTGGTAAAAGGCTAGATTTTTAATTGGTCAAGTAGTCTAATCCCCCCTCTAGACATAGTTTCCATCATACAAGTGGTATCAGAGCTTTGGTCTCCATTTGCTTTGATTTCCATAGCTTTTGGTGATCATAGCCTTGGTTTCACAACCTAGGAGAGTATGGCGTCTAGCGAGGGAAATTACCACCATAGAGGTCCTTACTTTGATGGTACAAAATTTTCTAGTTGGAAGCATAAGATGAAAATGCATATTCTTGGACATAACCCCACCGTTTGGGCTATTGTGTGTATTGGCTTGCAAGGTAAATTCTTTGATGGGAGAGAACCGTACCGTGAAGCTACCGCTGAAGAGTTGAAGATGCTGCAATACAATGCTCAAGCTTGTGATATTCTCTTCAACGGATTGTGCCCCGAAGAATTCAACAAAATCAGCCGTCTTGAGAATGCAAAGGAAATTTGGGATACTTTGATTGATATACACGAAGGTACCGACTCCGTCAAGGAATCCAAATTGGATGTGCTTCAAAGTCAACTTGACAAGTTCAAAATGAAGGATGGTGAAGGCGTCGCTGAAATGTACTCTAGGCTTGCTCTCATCACAAATGAGATTGCCGGCTTAGGAACTGAAGAGATGACTGATAGGTTCATCATCAAGAAGATCCTAAGAGCCTTGAATGGAAAATATGATACCATGTGCACATTGATCCAAATGATGCCCAATTACAAAGATCTCAAGCCAACGGAAGTCATTGGAAGAATTGTTGCTCATGAGATGTCACTTAAGGATAAGGAAGAGCTCCACAACAAGTCAAGTGGTGCTTACAAAGCCTCATGTGATGCTCCCACATCATCAAGTGAGAAACAAGCCTTCAATGAAGAATTGAGCCTAATGGTGAAGAATTTCAACAAATTCTACAAGAGTAGAAGCAAGGAAAGAAGTTCCAAGTCAAGGTCCTACAATGACAAAAGATCTTCAAGTCATGAACGTAATTGCTACAATTGTGGAAGACCCGGACACTACTCCAATGAGTGTACGCCCCCCTACAAAAGAAGAGAAGATTCTCCCAAAAGAAGAAGTAGGAGAGAAGAATCACCACCAAGAGAGAGAAGGAGTAGAGATGACCGTTATGAATGAAGAACGTCATGAAGAAGCAAGGATTCAGAAAGGAAGGACAAATCATCAAGGAGCTACACAAAACGAAGACATCAAGCTCATGTTGGCGAATGGGTATCCGGCTCCGACTCTGACAATCACCCCGAGAGAAGTTATCACTCCGACTCTGAATATACTCAAGATGAAGGTGTTGTCGGTCTATCACTTGTGTCAACCAACTCCTACGACATATTTGAGTCACCAAATGAAGGAATTGGAAGATGCTTCATGGCTAAAGGCCCAAAGGTATCACACCCCGAGTATGTTGATTTCAATAGTGATGAAGATGGTTTGCTAGGTGATGATGATTTACTTGTTGACAACTCTATTTATGAAAACTATGATGAACTTGCTATTAATCATGCTAATCGAGATAAAATGAATGATAGTGATAATAAGGAGATTGAGCATCTAACTAAAGAACTAAACACTCTTAAGTTAGCTCATGAAACTACCTTGGAAGATCATCGAGAACTTTTAAAAACTCATGGGAAGTTATGCTTTGAAAAGCTCAACCTTGAGCAAGAGCATGGGTTCTTAAAAGCGATCAATGATGATATTCGTAAGAAAAGTTCTTCTTACATTGCCAAGCGTTTACTCTTGTCTACTTACATGCCTCAAGTTAAATCTAGTAACAAGAACAAGAAAGATTCTTCTTCTAGTAGTAACAATAATCATGCTAAATCCAATGATGTTGCTTCTAGTAGTTCTCTTGATTCCACTAATGATTCTCTTAGGCAAGAAAATAGCTTATTGAAGGGAATTATAGAGAAAGGTGTTTACAAGAGTCTTGCCGAAAGTAAGCAATTTGAGGAAATTATACGCAAGCAAGGAAGACACCGGAAGAATCAAGGTGTTGGTTTTGAACGAAAGTTCAATGCCAATGGAGTTGAGTGGGAAGAAGATCAATACCCCAAGACGAAGTTTGTTCCTCAACAAGAGAAGTATGATCCTACTTATTTCCAAGGAACACAAGCTCAAGATGATCTTCAACCACAAGACCACAAGCTAAAGGGCAAGGACAAGCTTCAAGAGGAGATTGATGCATTTGAAGAAGCCCCTAAGGCATTGGTCAAGTGGGTTCCCAAGACTACATCAAGTTCTACTTCATAAGTATGACTACAACTCCAAGGATTCCCATCAAGATGGTGTGGATCCCGAAGAATAAGAACTAGAGAGTTCTTGAGGGTGACTCCGCCAACATACTTCACTCATATCATTTTGGCAAGGACAAGTGCAAAAAACTTCCATGTCTTGCACTAGTTCAAGGAGTCACAAACCCTTTTGTTGGTAAGACAAGGGACAAGGTAACCTAATGCATTCATGGACATCATCTCATGTGAATATCACTCTATGTCTATGGATATCCTTGTTTGTTCCTTGTGGGCTAACCCATGTAGGTATCGAAAGTGCAACTCACTCCAAAGGATTGCTCCAAATGATCTACATCAACTTTAAGCACCTACATCTTCAACACCTACACGAAGTCATCATCGACAAAACCCAAGGTTAGTTCATCCCTCCTAGGGGGATATCACATCTAGGGGGAGCTTTACTCTAATCAATTGAGCTAAAGCAACTCTAACAATGTGAACACAACAATGCATTATGTAAAAGTGGTAACCCCACTTGTGCTTAAACGATGAGTATGACCTACGATCAAATGTTCTCATTTGACTCCTCAGTCAATATACTCATATATAGATGACCTAGTCATCGCCAAATTGCTTGATAGATGCTAGAGTGATTGTGCATGCTTTGCCACATATTTCATTTGCCATCTTATTGTGTGAGCATGTTGGTTGCATGTTTTACTCATTTGAGGACATCCATTTGTTGCCTTGATTGTTTGGCTTTTTCTCTTTTGCCAAATGGATGGATAAGAATGCATAAGGACTTCCTCTAGCTATCTATGCTTTTCTCGTCTCAAACTTTATTCATGCTACATCACAAAGTTTGATCAAGTCAGATTCGAACCACTCTGTGTGAGGAGCACTCGCAGTCCCTGATTCGTCATAGACTTAAACTTCCAAAACCTCTTTGTGCATTTCAGTATGACCGAGTAATCCATTTCGGTCACACCGAGATCACTAATTTGATCTAGGTTTTCAATCTGAGTGCAACCGATTTGAACTTTTTGGCCACACCGAGTTGCGGTAACCGCTTGCGGTTCTGCATCTTGGTGCAACCGAGTTGTTCCACTCGGTCACACCGACAGGGTCGGGATATATATACCCATGGGTGAGATTTTGGAAATTTCTTCAAACTCCTCAGCCCACGCGTGTGTCCTTCTCTGCCTGCTCGGGCTCCGGATAGTCTCCTCGCCGCCAGCGACCTCCCGCCGCTAGTTTCCATCGCCGCCAATGGAAATCTGCTTCGCCATTGTCGCCGTAGAGAACCCCCGCCGAACTAGGGTATGGGTTCGACCTTTGTGCTATTCTTTTACCTCTGATTCATAACACATTGTTTTTGCCATGATCCTTACCACGTATGCAAACACTCTATCCACTGAAAACATCCTTTAGGTTAGATTAGATTTGAAAATTTAGGTTAGGTCTCCGCCGAACTCATCTCGGACCGACCGAGTTATAGAAATCGGTCTCACCGATTTGGCTTAGGCCATAACACTTGCAATTTTCGGTCTGACCGAAAACTGCAAATCGGTGTGACCGAGTTCGATTCTCTGTGAAACCCTAGCAGTCTCGGTGCCACCGAACTGTGACTCGGTCTGACCGAGTTCACCAGTTTAGGTTCCAAAAGCTGCTTCGGTATCACCGAGTTTACAAATCGGTAGCTCCGAAATGCTTTATGTGGAGAACTAAAACTAAGTTTTTAAGTCATCTGTTTTGCAAAAACTTTGCACTTTGTGATGCTCATCCACTCTATCTCATCTACATCTATTCACAGGGTCTGCTATCAGTGAGTTTGCAAATATGTATGATCAGAGTGATAGTCAGAACAAGTCTGAAGAACATGTGCATCTAAGTGAGGGTTCAGATCCCTCGAGCACTTGTGATGATGGCAGCAGGAGCACTCCAAGCAACTTGCCAAAGGCAGCCACCGGATCTAGGAAGAAGAGAACCTCAGAATCTGAGGATGAGGATAATGTTGCCACTGAGGAGGAAGTAAGGTCCAAGAAGAAGGTGCTGAAAAAGGAGTATGGCACAACTGCTATAGTTAAGCCAGGAATGAATAGGAAGGCTCCAGCAAAAAGAATTCCTATGTCTAAGGCCAGAGCCTCTACTCAAGAGACAATGGAGTTCACTCCTGAACCCAAAGAAGGTGGAGAAGGCAAGAAGAGGAATGAAAGGGTCAAGAAGACCATTGCCAGAGTCATTGGCAAGCCCTCCATGATGAAAGATCCCTCTGAAGATGAAGAAGAAGAAGAAGAGGATGCTCCAGCACCCAAAGCTCAGAAGCTTATGGGAGATGCTATGAAGTCAGGGGCTGCAACATCAAAGCCCAAAGCTGCCTCCAAAGCTCAAGCTCAGAAGCCTCCTAAGCCCAAGAGGAACACCAGAAGTATACCCGCTGAAGAAAAGAACAAGGCCCCAGTGCCTCAAGCTGAAGAAGATGATGAGTCTCTTGTTTTGAGAATATTGAAGCCCAAGATTCCAGACCACAATGATGCTCATCCAGTCGCTGAGAACATGCACATCAGAAAAGATTCAGGACTGAGATTGTGGAGACAGTCCGATCCCTATGCTGTGAGGAGAAGGACTGCAGTTGACTACATGTTTCACATAAAGGAACAACAAGACTTATATGAAACTATTTTGCTTGACAAGAAGCCCATTGCGTGTGACATGAGATGGGTTGAGTGGGAATTCATCTAGGAGAATGAAGATCACTTCCGAGGAGTTTATGACAGCTTCAAAGCATGTGGAGTAGATGAGTTTGTTGGACAGAAGCTCACAAAATGGAATGATGGGCTGATCATGCAGTTTTACTCCACTGCTCACTTTTACCCAGATGGGAAGATCATATGGATGTCAGAAGGTACTAGGTACCAATCCACAGTTGAAGAATGGGAAAAATTGATAAATGCCCCAGAAGAACATGAGGATGACTTGGATGTGTATGCCAAGAAGAAGGACCACAACACTATGGCTAACATGTATAGGGAGATCCCAGATAAAGCTTTGGAGACTCACAAGCTTGGATCTGTACATTTCTTGTTGTCTGGTCTGCCTACTATCAACTGGATCCTAAGGCACACTCTGCTACCCAAGTCAGGAGATCACAAGATGATCAGAGGGCACTCTATCAACCTGCTATAGCTTTTTGATGTCCCTCAGAAGTTCAAGGTCATGAGTCTGATTGTAGAGACAATCAAGAGGACTGCTGCTGACCAGAAGAGAAGCTGTGGGTATGCTCCACACATTCAGGAGCTCATCAACTCCAAGATGGGCACAGGAACATATCTGTTGGATAAGGAGCATCTACCACTGTATCCTGATTTTGAAGATAATACTGTTGTGATGAATGAGGAGGAACCATCATCAGTTCAAGTACAGGAGAAGAGAGCCAAAGCAAAGGCTGAGAAAGCTGCCAAGATGCCAAGTGTTGAAGAGGCATCTTAGGTTTTCCTAAAGAGCAAGCAAGATCAACTTGCATATCTGATCCAGTCTACACTGAGGATTGAAAAGGTCTTGGCCACCCTAACTCAAAACTAGGAGAGCTTGGAGAGGATCGTAGAAACTAAATTTTATGATCTTGATTTGAAGGTAACTGAGATTCAAACAGTAGTTGAGCAGCTCCAGGAGGAAGCAGAAGACAAGAGAGGCAAGGCAACCACATATGCATTTCAGCAAGTGCCTAGAGGACAGAGGTCTGCTGCCGTGCCCGTGACAGATTCTAGAGCTACAACATCAGCACCAGCAGCCACAACCTCAGTACCACCTCCAGCAGCCACTCCACCAGCTCCAACTACATCATCGGAGGCCTTCGTCCTTCGAGCTCTCTCTACACCACCTCCCAAAGACCAAGCCCGAGAGATGCATAGCACTATGCATATTTGAACTTTTTGGTAACTTGTTGCCAAAGGGGGAGAAATATGTATAGATCATAGGCTTCGAGAGAGTGTTTTGCTTCTTTGCCTTTGGTTGACACTTTTTATTGTGTGAGATACTTTATGTCCTTGTGTGAGATACTTGTGTGATCATGTGATTGATCATTTGCTACCTTAATGCTTGTTTAGATGATACTATATTTTATATCTATATATGATCATTCACTTACTTGGTGATGAGTGCATGCTTTTAACTTCTATCATTTTGAGCGCTCCACCAAGATGTATGTGACATGGAAGAGTAACCCATGATCCTAATCGATTGTGCATTTGCATTCAAAAGCAAATTTTAAATAATGCACAAATTTAGGGGGAGCTCTTGCTTATCACATACTTCTCAAAGCGGCGATGTTTTTCAATCTTATTATCATTTCTCGAAGCTTTGATCTATATGTTGTCATCAATTACCAAAAAAGGGGGAGATTGAAAGTGCAACTATCCCTGGGTGGTTTTGGTAATTCCTAACAACATATAGCCCATTGAGCTAATGATATTTCAAGATAAATATTTCAGGAAAGCTCAATGTTTGGCATGGCATGGATTAGAAAGTTGGCCCCTCAAAATACTAAGAAGACATGTTGGCTCAAGCTCAAAGCTCAGGACTCTAATTTTCTATTTTAGTGATCCAAGATCACATTGAGTCCATAGGAAAGCCAATACTATTAAAAGGGGATGAGGTGTTGCTTAATGGCCTGCTTGCTCAAAGTGCTTAGTGATATGCTCCAAAACCCTCAACTACTTTCTCATATCCAGATATGTCCAAAACCAAAATTCAAACTCGGCCCCGCCAAAATTTCCTACCCGGCGCCACCGAGTTCACTTGACATAGCCACTGCCACAAACCCTAGTCGTTTCGGTCTCACCGATAGGGATCTTGGTCTCACCGAGATGGGATTGCAACCTCTCTGTTTCCCTTCGTAACATTTCGGTCCAACCAAGATGAGCGATCGGTCCCACCGAGATTGCAATGCAAACTCTCTGTTTCCCCTTCGTAACGTTTTGGTCTAACCGAGATGAGCGAATCGGTCCCACCAAGTTTGCCTGACCAACTCTCTGTTTGCCTATTACCAAAATCAGTCCCACCGAGTTCTGTAATCGGTCTCACCGAGATTACGTTATGCCCTAACCATAATGGAATCGGTGCCACCGAATTGACATGTCGGTCCCACCGAAAATCCTAACATTCACATTTTGAATTAAATCGGTCTGACCGAGTTTCATGATTCTGTCCCACCGAGTTTGGTGATTTTGTGTAACGGTTAGATTTTGTGTGGAGGCTATATATACCCCTCCACCCACTCTTGATTCATGGAGAGAGCCATCAGAACATGCCTACATTTCCAACACATATTTTCTGAGAGAGAACCACCTACACTTGTGTTGAGGTCAAGATATTCCATTCCAACCACATAAATCTTGATCTCTAGCCTTCCCCAAGTTGCTTTCCACTCAAACCCTATTTCCACCAAATCCAATAATATGGGAGAGAGCTGAGTGTTGGGGAGACTATCATTTGAAGCACAAGAGCAAGGAGTTCATCATCAACACACCGTCTATTACCTTTTGGAGAGTGGTGTCTCCTAGATTGGTTAGGTGTCACTTGGGAGCCTCCGTCAAGATTGTGGAGTTGAACCAAGGAGTTTGTACGGGCAAGGAGATCGCCTACTTCGTGAAGATCTACCCTAGTGAGGCAAGTCCTTCGTGGGCGATGGCCATGGTGGGATAGACAAGGTTGCTTGTTTGTGGACCCTTCGTGGGTGGAGCCCTCCGTGGACTCGCGCAACCGTTACCCTTCGTGGGTTGAAGTCTCCATCAACGTGGATGTACGATAGCACCACCTATCGGAACCACGCCAAAAATCTCCGTGCCTACATTGCATTTGCTCCCTCCAAACTCCTCCATTTACCTTCATATGCAATTGTTTTACATTCCGCTGCTATACTCTTAGAATTGCATGTGTAGGTTGATTACTTGACTTGTGCTAAGTTGTTAAAATCTGCCAAGAATTAAAATTGGTAAAAGGCTAGATTTTTATTTGGTCAAGTAGTCTAATCCCCCCTCTAGACATACTTTCGATCCTACAGCCGGTCGTAAGCTTGACAGTGTACATCTTCGCCCACCACACCTTGACGCGGGCAAAGGCCATGCGCGCGCCCTCGATGCAGACCGACCGCTTGACGACGTCCAGCCGAGGGCAGGCATTCACCAACCGCTTCATGAGCCCGAAGTAGCTGCCGGGCATAGCTTCGGTAGGCCACAATCGGATTATCAGATCCTTCATGGCTAGTTCGGCCACCCTATGCAACTCGACCAGCTGTTTTAGCTGATCGCTAAAGGGCACTGGATGTTCTGGCGCAAGATATTGCGACCAGAACAGCTTCTCCGTTGAGCTCCCTTCTTCGGCTCGGAAGAACTCCGCAGCGTCCGACACACTGCGCGGCAGATCTGTAAACGCCCATGGAGAACTCCGAACCCGTGTTAGTAAGAGATGCTTCTTCTTCAGATACTTGCTTTGCATACTAAACGCCTTACCCGCCGCAATTTTCCTAGCCTCCTGGATCTCCTGGAGGGCGCCCTGGGCCTCAACCCGGGCCTCTTCCGCGCTTTGGCGAGCCCTAGCGAGTTCGTTCTCTCGAGCCGAAATGTCGTGCTCCAAGGATTCACATTTCTTCACTGCATCCCGGAGCTCTTGCTGGACCTCATCAAGCCTGGCCGTGTGCTTCTCACGGGCGGCTTTCTCCTTGACAGCTCTCTCCTCGGCCTCGGCCAGGGCTTGTTTAAGGACCTCGACCTCGGTCGCCGCTCCTACACATATGATAGCACTGCGGTCAATATGCATCATTTATTCTTTTCGAATATACATCAATTCATTATATACCTTGCTTGCCTTCTAGCTGCTTCCTCGCTTGGCCGAGATCCTCCTCGGCCGGCCCCAGTCTCTGCTTTAGTCTGGAGACTTCGGCAGTGTGTAAGGTCACGGCCAGCAACGACGCCTGCTTATTCAAATAAGACATATTTAGTTAGTTTCCTGCGAAAATAAATTGATCCTCTGTCCGGCTCTTCTTTCTGAACACCGGACATTGTCTCAGGGGCTACTATCTATATTAGGACTTTTTCTTTTGCGTCGCTTACCTCAAAGCCTGTCAGCAGGCTGCTGCAGGCTTCGGTTAGTCCGCTCTTGATGGACTGAACCCTCTCAATCACCGTACCCATAAGGATACGGTGTTCATCCACAATGGAAGCGCCTCGTAGCGCTTCCAGCAGATTATCCGGTGCCTTCGGTTGGACAAAGATCACCGGTGGAATAGGCACACCCCCTTCTTTCGGAGGAGGTTGCTCGCCGGATTCCGGAGCCGTATAGGTCTCTGGACTTGTATTCGGCTGGGGGCCGAATTGAGCAAGGCCCCCATCCCAAGTCGCCATGGGGGGTCTGCTTCCCCATGTGTCCAGCAGCCGATGTTCCGCCCTCAGGCGTCACCATGGCGGCCTTCGGAACCTCTCCCTGGCCTGGGAAGGTCCTTTGGGACAACACCTCGTCATCTCCCTTGGCCGTGGGAGAGTGAGCGTCCGGCGGTGACTCGCTGGCCATCGCCTTTGAATCCAACGAACCTCTTGACGAGGATCGCTGGGAGCTATCGTGGGCTGGACTGCAATGGCATCATTTAAACATATTGATATCATGAAGCAAGAGAGGCTGGATGTATGGACATATGTGGGTTTTTAGTACTTACGACGTGGCCAGGTGCTTGTTTCGGGGGCGTCGCTCTGGGCTGCTATCAACGTCCCACGCGGTGTTATCCGCAAGGGGACCCTTCCCCCTCTTGGGTGCCTCCACCTCCAGATTTGTGGAGGTCGCCCTCTTCTTCCTCCCCCCATCGGGGAGAGGTGCTTTCTTCCTACTCCTCGTCATCGTCTTTGGCGGTGGAGGAGTGTGAGTCTTGTCTTCGGACGACACGTCCAAAGATCCCTTGCGGCGGGGGCCACTCCGGACCCCCTTGGCCTTCTTCTCCGGCGCCTTATAGGGCACAGGTACCAGCATATTTGCCAGGAGCGGGATGACTGGTTCCTCGGGCATCGGAGCCGAACATTGAATCCGCTCCGCGCTCTCTGTCCATACCTGAGAAAATAAAGTTTAGATATCCTCCTTGAAACAAGCAAGTGGAGGATGCGTCTGGAGACGTGAAAGGCTTACCTCATTGGCAGAATGGCTAATTTCGTGCCTTCGGTCCGAGTCTATGGCTGGCGGTGTCTCGGTACCCTTAAAGAGCAACTTCCACGCATCTTCGTGAGTGGTTCCGAAGAGCCTTTCCAAGGTTTGGTGCTTCTTCGGGTCGAATTCCCAAAAGGGGCAGCTTCGGCTTTGGCATGTGAGGATCCGACGAACCAACATCACCTGGATTACGTCGATGAGCTTGATGTTTTTACCCACCATGCTTTGAATGCACGTTTGTAGCGCTATCAGTTCGTACGACAAAGACCAATTTGGGCCCTTCTCCATCCAGAAGGTGAGCCGTACTGGAGCTCCGGACTTGAATTTGGAAGCCGCGACCCAAGTGGCGTCGTGGGGCTTTGTGATATAGAACCATAGTTTCTGCCACTCCTTGACGGTCTCCACAAAAGTACCCTTGGGCCATATGACATTGGGCAGCTTGCTCACCATGGCGCCTCCGCACTCTGCGTGCTGGCCGTCCACCACCTTCGGCTTCACGTTGAAAATCTTGAGCCATAGTCCGAAGTGGGGTTTGATACGTCTCCAACGTATCAATAATTTTTGATTGTTCCATGCTATTATATTATCTGTTTTGGATGTTTAATGGGCTTATTTATACACTTATATATTATTTTTGGGACTAACCTACTAACCCAAGGCCCAGTGCAAATTGCTGTTTTTTTGCCTATTTCAGTGTTTCGCAGAAAAGGAATATCAAACAGAATCCAAACAGAATGAAACCTTCAGGAGAGTTATTTTTGGAACAAACGTGATCCAAGGGACTTGGAGTATACGTCAAGAAAGAAGCGAGGTGACCACGAGGCAGGGAGGCGCGCCTGCCCCTGGGCGCGCCCCCACCCTCGTGGGCACCTCGCAGCTCCACCGGCCTACTTCTTCCTCCTATATATATATCCATATACCCCGAAAACATCCAGGAGCACCACGAAACCCTATTTCCACCACCGCAACCTTCTGTACCCAAGAGATCCCATCTTGGGGCCTTTTCCGGAGCTCCGCCGGAGGGGGAATTGATCACGAGGGGCTTCTACATCAACACCATAGCCTCTTCGATGATGTGTGAGTAGTTTACCACAGACCTTCGGGTCCATAGTTATTAGCTAGATGGCTTCTTCTCTCTCTTTGGATCTCAACACAATGTTCTCCTCGATCTTCTTGGAGATCTATTTGATGTAACTCTTTTTGCGGTGTGTTTGCCGATATCCGATGAATTGTGGGTTTATGATCAAGTTTATCTATGAACAATATTTGATTCTTCTCTGAAATCTTTTATGTATGATTGGTTATCTTTGCAAGTCTCTTCGAATTATCATTTTGGTTTGGCCTACTAGATTGATCTTTCTTGCAATGGGAGAAGTGCTTAGCTTTGGGTTCAATCTTGCGGTGTCCTTTCCCAGTGACAGCAGGGGAAGCAAGGCACATATTGTATTGTTGCCATCGAGGATAAAAAGATGGGGTTTATATCATATTGCTTGAGTTTATCCCTCTACATCATGTCATCTTGCTTAATGCGTTACTCTGTTCTTATGAACTTAATACTCTAGATGCATGTTGGATAGTGGTCGACGTGTGGAGTAATAGTAGTAGATGCAGAATCGTTTCGGTCTACTTGTCGCGGAGGTGATGCCTATATACATGATCATGCCTAGATATTCTCATAATTATGCACTTTTCTATCAATTGCTCTACAGTAATTTGTTCATCCACCGTAATACTTATGCTATCTTGAGAGAAGCCACTAGTGAAACCTATGGCCCCGAGGTCTATTTTCCATCATATAAGTTTCCAATCTATTTTTACTTTGCAATCTTTACTTTCAATTTATATCATAAAAATACCAAAAAAATTTATTATCTCTATCAGATCTCACTTTTGCAAGTGGTCGTGAAGGGATTGACAACCCCTTTATCGCGTTGGTTGCAAGGTTCTTATTTGTTTGTGTAGGTACGAGGCGACTTGCGTGTAGTCTCCTACTGGATTGATACCTTGGTTCTCAAAAACTGAGGGAAATACTTACGCTACTTTACTGCATCACCCTTTCCTCTTTAAGGGAAAACCAACGCAGTGTTCAAGAGGTAGCAAGAAGGATTTCTAGCACCGTTGCCGGGGAGATCTACGCACAAGTCAAGACATACCAAGTACCTATCATAAACTTTTACCCCTCGCATTACATTATTTGCCATTTGCCTCTCATTTTCCTCTCCCCCACTTCATCCTTGCCATTTTATTCGCCCTTCTTCTATTCGTCTTTTTGTTTGCTTTGATGTCTTACTTGGCTCGTTTGCTCGTTTGGTTGGAATAGTTGCTTATTTATTGCTAAACAGAGAACCTAAGATCTATGGATCCTCATCCGCTTGCTAATCTTTTTAAGAGATCCAATTATGATGAACCAATTGCTAGTGAGTTTTGTGCACTAGATTATCTTTATGAAGTTTTGCTTGAAATTCGTGAATCTGAAAATTGTGATGAAGTACTTTATGAAGTGATTCACAATAGATCTTTGAATAAAAAGCATGATTGAAATAACAATAGTATAAATTCTATTAATGTCAATTGTGCTTATAATATGAAAAACCCTAAGCTTGGGGATGCTAGTTTTTCTATGTCCACTACTTGTTGCAATGATCATGATTGGGGTGATTCTTCTTATGATCTTGAAAATTTATTTAAGCCCCATGATGAATATGAGATTGATAATAGTGTTTCCAATATTATTGAAAATGGTTTTGGAAGAGTGTCAACTTTAGATCCCACATATTTGGAGAATGTTCATTCTTATGAAATTTTTGATAAAAGTGGGTTTGGAGAGGTCATGACTTTAGTTAATGTTAATCCCACTATTTTGGAAGAGTGTCAACATTGCATGCATGTGGACCATGTTGAAAATATTTTATGTGATAGCTATTTTGTTGAATTTCTTATGATCCCACATGTAATTATTATGAGAGAGGAAAATATGGTTGTAGAAATTTTCATGTTACTAAATCACCTCTCATTATGTTGAAATTGCTATTGTTTCTTCCCGCTTCCTTGCATATGCTAGTTTTTGCTTGCCTTGATAATTTGTTTGCCTATAATATGCCTATGCATAGGAATTATGTTAGACTTAGATGTGTTCGTCACGTGTTTTATGATGCTCTCTTTGTGCTTCAATTCTTGTCTTTCATGTGAGCATCGTTGAAATCTTATGCCTAGCTAAAAGGCTTTAAAGAAAAGCGCTTATTGGGAGACAACCCAATATTTTTCCTTGCTGTTATTAAATAAATAATTCATCTAGCCTCTGTTTAGATGTGGTTTTATGTTTTTAATTAGTGTTTGTGCCAAGTAGAACCTTTGGGAAGACGTGGGGAAAGTCTTTGCGATCTTGCTGTAAGAAACAGAAACTTTAGCGCTCACGAGATTTGCTGCCATTTTTTACTGGAGGGTGCGATTAGCTTGATTATTTTTGGAGGTGATTAATAGATAAATTCCTCACGACCACCAATTCATTTCAGAATTTTTGGGGTTACAGAAGTATTCGAAACCTACAGATTACTACAGACTGTTCTGTTTTTGACAGATTCTGTTTTTCGTGTGTTGTTTGCTTATTTGATGCATCTATGGATAGTATCGGAGGTTATGAACCATAGAGAAGTTGGAATACAGTAGGTTTAAAACCAATATAAATAAAGAATGAGTTTATTACAGTACCTTAAGTGGTGGTTTGTTTTCTTATACTAACGAAAGTTATGAGATTTTCCGTTGAGTTTTGTGTTGTGAAGTTTTCAAATTTTGGGTAAAGATTTGACGGATTATGGAATAAGGAGTGGAAAGGGCCTAAGCTTGGGGATGCCCAAGGAAACCCAAGGTAAAATTCAAGGACAACCAAAAGCCTAAGCTTAGGGATGCCCCGGATGGCATCCCCTCTTTCGTCTTCGTTCATCGGTAACTTTACTTGAGGCTATATTTTTATTCACCACATGATATGTGTTTTGCTTGGAGCATCTTGTATGATTTGAGTCTTTGCTTTTTAGTTTACCACAATCATCCTTGCTGTACACACCTTTTGGGAGAGACACACATTAATTGTAATTTATTAGAATACTCTATGTGTTTCACTTATATCTTTTGAGCTAGATAATTTTGATCTAGTGCTTCACTTATATCCTTTAGAGCACGGTGGTGGTTTTATTTTATAGAAATTATTGATCTCTAATGCTTCACTTTAATTATTTTGAGAGCCCTTGATAACAGCATGGTAATTTTCTTTGGTTATGAAATTAGTCCTAATATGATAGGCATCCAAGATGGATATAATAAAAACTATCATAGAAAGTGCATTGAATACTATGAGAAGTTTGATACTTGATAATTGTTTTGAGATATAAAGGTGGTGATATTAGAGTGTGCTAGTTGAGTACTTGTTAATTTGATAAATACTTGTGTTGAAGATTGCAAGTCCCGTAGCATGCACGTATGGTAACCGTTGTGTAACAAATTTGAAACATAAGGTGTTATTTGATTGTCTTCCTTATGAGTGGTGGTCAGGGACGAGCGTAATGCTTGGTTTTTGATGACCTGTAGATTTTTGCAATAAGTATGTGAGTTCTTTATGACTAATGTTGAGTCCATGGATTATACACACTCTCCCCTTTCCATCATTGCTAGCCTCTTCGGTACCGTGCATTGCCCTTTCTCACCTTGAGAGTTGGTGCAAACTTCGCCGGTGCATCCAAACCCCACGATATGATACACTCTATCACACATAAACCTCCTTATATCTTCCTCAAAACAGCCACCATACCTACCTATTATGGCATTTCCATAGCCATTCCGAGATATATTGCCATGCAACTTTCCACTGTTTCATTTATGACACGCTTCATCATTGTCATATTGCCTTGCATGATCATGTAGTTGACATCGTATTTGTGGCAAAGCCACCGTGCATAATTTATCGTACATGCCACTCTTGATTCATTGCCCTTCCCGGTACATCGTCGGAGGCATTCATATAGAGTCATATTTTGTTGTAGTATCGAGTTGTAATCGTTGAGTTGTAAATAAATAGAAGTGTGATGATCATCATTAATAGATCATTGTCCCAAAAAAATAGAGAAAGGCCAAAAAAAGGAAAGGCCCAAAAAAAGATGAAAAAGAAGAAGAAAAGAAAAAAAGGGACAATGCTACTATCCTCTTTTTCCACACTTGTGCTTCAAAGTAGCACCATGATCTTTATGATAGAGAGTCTCTTGTTTTGTCACTTTCATATACTAGTGGGAATTTTTCATTATAGAACTTGGCTTGTATATTCCAACAATGGGCTTCCTCAAATGCCCTAGGTCTTCGTGAGCAAGCAAGTTGGATGCACACCCACTTAGTTTCTTTTGTTGAGCTTTCATACATTTATAGCTCTAATGCATCCGTTGCATGGCAATCCCTACTCCTTGCATTGACAACAATTGATGGGTATCTCCCTAGCCCGTTGATTAGCCGCGTCAATGTGAGACTTTATTTTTTTGTCTCCTCCACATAACCCCCATCATTATATTCTATTCCACCCATAGTGCTATATCCATGGCTCACGCTCATGTATTGTGTGAAAATTGAATTTTTTTGATATTACTAAAGTATGAAATAATTGCTTGGCTTGTCATCGGGGTTGTGCATGATGAGAGCATTCTTGTGTGACGAAAATGGAGCATGACTGTCGATGTCAAAACCAGCTCGATATCCATAGTAAAATCACAAATTATGTGTAATTACTCTATGTATCCAAGTACTTTACGTCATTAATTCTCGGATCTGCATTGTACAAAACTTTGTTGACCGACCATCGGCTTCCACCTCCTCGGCTAGTAGTCAAGGAGTGTTTGTCCTACTTTATAAAGCCTTTATGAGGGCAAAGATTTACGACAAACAAGGCAATCTGGCCATACGGTTTTATAAACAAAGGTACGCAGAGAGATATGTTATATTACTGTTTAACATAAGAAATATCTTCCAAAGAAAATAGTCCCGCTATCGGTCCCTTTCTTTGGGTTGTCATGCTAAGCATGATCATGAAACCTCAGCTCTAAAGTAAGAGCAAAATATTGAGGATTTTAGTTTGGGAGGCTAGTTACTAGCCCTCGGTAGTGTTCGGCGACAGTCGAGGTCAAGCCGTAAACATTTCGGACAATGTTATGAATGGCCGTCATTTAACACAGTCATCGGATTGCTGACCATTTTACGCTTATTGTGACAGTCAGTTTTCGGCTTTCTCCACTGAGGTGCTTAACCATGTGAGCTGGAAGCATAATCGAAGTGGTTCTCCCTTTGCACACCTAGATGAACAAGGCGGAACGTAGGAGGCAAGCGCAGGAGCCGGGCAACCCAACTATTGACCGAAGACACAATTCGAAACCAATGCATATATAGTGAGATCCGAGAATGTTTTTGCCGAATCTATAAAGGTGTCCGGCATTGCACTGTGAGACTTGTGCTAGAAACACACAAGTAGTTTAAAAGTGCCAAAAGCTTGAAAAACAAAAAAAACGTCAGTAAAAACATGACGTCCGAACAAGATCAAGTGTTCGGTGCCAATCTGAAAATTGGAAGAGAAAGAAGAAATGTGCTTCTATCGTGTTTTGACAACGACCAAGAAGAAAACACATTTACAGCTCATATATAAATTTTAAGAGCCCCCAAGTGACTTGGGTAAGAATTTTATGTATAATGATTGTGTGTACCGAAGTACTTATATCATATTTCTGTTCACCCGAACTTTAAACGTGTCTTAACCGACCGTCGGCTTCTCCCTCTTCGGCCAAGGGCCGAAAAGTGTCATGTACTCCACCTGTCGAGAGTATCGATAGTGTTTCCGATGACCAGGCAATCAGGCCATAAGGCTGTAACAGACAAAGCGCGCTCAGTGAACTTATGCTATATTACTAACAAAGTGTAAGAAGCATCTTCGAAGAAAATAGTACCCCCACCGATACCTTTCTTCGGTGCTCATTATTACTATGAGACTTGTGCAATAGATTTTTTGTACTCATGAGTTCCGTTATGTGCCGACCATGATTGAAAACAATAAGAGTGCTAGCTTTCCGCTTCACCCAGTCTGAGGTCAGAGCTCGGAGGACCTGGTCGTGACAATCGCAGAGGTGCTCCCTTTACTCCCTAGCCGAACAATCAGGAACGTAGGGGTAAGCACAGGAGCCAGGCAACCCAGCTTGCAAATCGCTTAAGTCAATATGGTGCATATTGTGGCGTAATACACGAACAAGGAACAAAGCCGTACAAGTATAATCATATGCAAGAGGAGAAAGCTTCATGAAGGAAGCCCCCAAGTAAACGGGGTATTTGAATTTGCATGTCACAAACAAAGTTTTGACAAGGAGATTTTTTATAAGCAATTTTTTTCCAAAAAAGTATAATGCTTGGTCGAACCGGACACAAGTTAAAAATTAAAACTTTGAGCATGAAAGCGACTTAGCTGATTAATGTGTTCGGCATTGATGACGCGGTCCGAGCTTGATGCGGGACAAGGTTCCATCCCCCAAGCCGGTCCCGAGGTGGCGGAGCGGAGAGCTCGACACGCCGAAGTGGTGACATAGCACGGTCAATGCAGGCCGGCAGAGTGATGCCAAAGTCCCCGACATGGGGTAATGAAGTGTCGACGAAGCCCCCCATCTAGCCGAGGTGGCGTGGTATGTCAATACGCCGAGTTGACGATACTGCCCAACCCGGATCATTTTCATGTGCACAAAAAGTGATGCAAACCGGAGATAATAGTATAAAAAAATCGTTGCATAATAAATAATTTATGCAAAGTGAGTAATAAAAGAAATATGGCCTGGCGCCGAAGTCAATGTCGATGTAGGGCGTCGGCGTGATGCGGTAAGGGCGTGGCAAAGCCTGAATTCACAGGTCGGTCCGAGTTCCGGATGCGGCGTTCGCCGGACTATGTACGGAGACTGGCCGAACCACCATGCGACCGTCGTTAATGCAGCCATCATTTGATAGACCTGTGCACAGATGATGGACAAATCAGAGTAATAATTCCTTGGAAAAATAAACCCAAAAAAGAAAAAAATACTAGGATTAATAGCACCTGGTTTATTGTTATAGCAATCCGAAGAAAGGTGATTCCCAAAATTGGGACTCGATCCGCACACCCATTGCCTGATGGGCGATAAAGCGGCGGCATGGCGATGCTGGTAAAGGTTGGCTCACCGAGGCAAAGCCCTCGGTCCAGCTAATGTGACGGAGCTGGTCGGCTAGTGACGCCGAAGTCTCCAGAGTAGGTTGATGAAGAGATGGCGAAGTCCCCGGTCCAGCTGAGATGTCGAAGCCTCGATGTCAGCCGATGAGTCGAAGTAGGTTGGCGTGATGGACACCGGCTTGAAGAAGCAATAGTGTGACCTTGCCGATGCAGGTCGTGACGTGGTCGATACCGGCTTGATGAAGTGAACGTGCGGTGATGCCAGTGTGCCCTCTCCGTGTAATCCATGGGGCGGTGATGTTGGTGATGATTTATCCTTCGCGATGCCGAACTCTTATTCGGCTTGCCGAGATGATGATCCGAAGAAGTTGAGCTCGGCTCAGCAAAGCGACGACGTGTCTAGCACAGGTCGGCGGCCTTGGAGCAATATTGCCGGACTTAGAAGAAAATTGCTTTTAAAAAGGTTGTCAAATATCACGTTCATAAAGAAACATGAATTCGGGTCGGATTCATATTCGCGCAAGAAACAGATCTGAAAAGTGATGCACTAATCGGAAGGTTCCCGGAGTTTGGACGGTCGGATCGAGCTGAAATTTTGAGGGGTGGTAGATATGGGAATTCCGCAGCATATGAACGGTTGGATCTTCCAAAGGACTTCCGAGCTGGGCTCTGGAGACCACGCCCTAAACTCGTCCAAATTCCCATATGGATTTGACAAGGCTCTGGTATATCGTATATTGTCAAAGATACCTCCATCGGAACTCGAGAAATTTTCCAGGGTTGTTGTAGACTCGATTCCGCACAATTCCATCAAAGCGATCGTTAAAACGACACTTGAGGAGGCGGTGGCGGCGGATACGCGTTCGCTGTCCGGAAAAACAGCACGGTCGCCGGAGGGCAATGTTGACGTTGAGCCCCCGAGCTCCATGGACGATTCCTCCATGATCTTGATAGAGATCAGAGTTTGTGTTGATGAAGGTCCTCATCCGAACATGACGATCGGAGGCAGGGGACAGTCCTTGGTCAAGCCAAGGTGACCAGTCGAGTCGGTGATGAAGATGTTGACGTCGCAGTTAATCTGCGGACGAGCCATCGATCCTTTTGCCGATCACACAGCGGAACTCTCAATGAAAGCAACAATGTCAGTGTCAAAACCGGTGGATCTCGGGTAGGGGGTCCCGAACTGTGCGTCTAAGGCGGATGGTAACAGGAGGCAGGGGACACAATGTTTTACACAGGTTCGGGCCCTCTTGATGGAGGTAAAACCCTACGTCCTGATTGATTAATATTGATGATATGAGTAGTACAAGAGTAGATCTACCATGAGATCGGAGAGGCTAAACCCTAGAAGCTAGCCTATGGTATGATTGTATGTATCTCTATCGACTAGCCTGGCCTCGGTTTATATAATGCACCAGAGGCCTAGGATAACAAGAGTCCTAGCCGAATACGCCGGTGGGGAGAAGTCCTTGTCTTGATCGCCAAGTCTTGTGGAATCTTCCTTGTATGCGGCAGCTGTCTGAACTGGTCCATGAGTATACGGCCATGGGGGTCCTCGGCCCAATCTAATAGATCGGGAGATGACGTGGTGAGTACCCCCTGGTCCAGGACACCGTCAATGACCAAACTATATGATTTTGTAAGGTTGAACTTTCTTTTGCCATGTTATTTTGAGAAGACATAATTGCTTAGTTAGTATGCTTGAAGTATTATTATTTTTATGTCAATATTAAAATTTTGTCTTGAATCTCTCAGATCTGAATATTCATGTCACAATAAAGAAAATTACATTGAGAATTATGCTAGGTAGCATTCCACATCAAAAATTCTGTTTTTATCATTTGCCTACTCGAGGACGAGCAGGAATTAAGCTTGGGGATGCTTGATACGTCTCCAACGTATCTATAATTTTTGATTGTTCCATGCTATTATATTATCTGTTTTGGATGTTTAATGGGCTTATTTATACACTTTTATATTATTTTTGGGACTAACCTACTAACCCAAGGCCCAGTGCAAATTGTTATTTTTTTTTGCCTATTTCAGTGTTTCGCAGAAAAGGAATATCAAACGGAATCCAAACGGAATGAAACATTCGAGAGAGTTACTTTTGGAACAAACGTGATCTAGGGGACTTGGAGTAGACGTCAAGAAAGAAGCGAGGCGACCATGAGGCAGGGAGGCGCGCCTGCCCCCTGGGCGCACCCCCCACCCTCGTGGGCACCTCGTAGCTCCACCAACCTACTTCTTCCTCCTATATATATATATCCATATACCCCAAAAACATCCAGAAGCACCATGAAACCCTATTTCCACCGCTGCAACCTTCTGTACCCAAGAGATCCCATCTTGGGGCCTTTTTCGGAGCTCCGCCGGAGGGGGAATCGATCATGGAGGGCTTCTACATCAACACCATAGCCTATCCGATGATGTGTGAGTAGTTTACCACATACCTTCGGGTCCATAGTTATTAGCTAGATGGCTTCTTCTCTCTCTTTGGATCTTAATACAATGTTCTCCTCGATCTTCTTGGAGATATATTCGATGTAACTCCTTTTGCGGTGTGTTTGTCGAGATCCAATGAATTGTGGGTTTAGGATCAAGTTTATCTATGAACAATATTTGATTCTTCTCTGAAATCTTTTATGTATGATTGGTTATCTTTGCAAGTCTCTTTGAATTATCAGTTTGGTTTGGCCTACTAGATTGATCTTTCTTGCAATAGGAGAAGTGCTTAGCTTTGGGTTCAATCTTGCGGTGTCCTTTCCTAGTGACAGCAGGGGCAACAAGACACGTATTGTATTGTTGCCATCGAGGATAAAAAGATGGGGTTTATATCATATTGCTTGAGTTTATCCCTCTACAGCATGTCATCTTGCTTAATGCGTTACTCTGTTCTTATGAACTTAATACTCTAGATGCATGTCGGATAACAGTCAACGTGTGAAGTAATAGTAGTAGATGCAGAATCGTTTCGGTCTACTTGTCGCGGATGTGATGCCTATATACATGATCATGCCTAGATATTCTCATAATTATGCACTTTTCTATTAATTGCTCGACAGTAATTTGTTCACCCACCGTAATACTTATGCTATCTTGAGATAAGCCACTAGTGAAACCTATGACCTCGGGTCTATTTTCCATCATATAAGTTTCCAATCTATTTTTACTTTGCAATCTTTACTTTTATTCTATATCATTAAAATACCAAAAAAATTATTATCTCTATCAGATCTCACTTTTGCAAGTGTCCGTGAAGGGATTGACAACCCCTTTATCGCGTTGGTTGCAAGGTTCTTATTTGTTTGTGTAGGTACGAGGTGACTTGCGTGTAGTCTCCTACTGGATTGATACCTTGGTTCTCAAAAACTAAGGGAAATACTTACGTTACTTTACCGCATCACCCTTTCCTCTTCAAGGGGAAACCAACGCAGTGCTCAAGAGGTAGTAGGGTTGGATGCGGAGGAAGGCCTCACACACGACAATGAATGCCGGGATGTTGAGGAAAGAGTTCGGGGCTAGATCATGGAAATCTAGCCCATAATAGAACATAAGCCCGTGGACGAAAGGGTGGAGAGGAAACCCTAGCCCGCGGACGAAATGGGGGATGAAGACCACCCTCTCGTTGGGCTTCGGGGTGGGAATGATTTGCCCCTTCGCTGGAAGCCGGTGGGCGATTCCTTTTGCCAGATACCCGCCCCCCGAAGCTTGGTGATGTCCTTCTCCCTAACGGAGGAGGCCATCCACTTGCCTTGCCCTCCAGATCCGGACATGGTTGAGTGCTTCCTTGGGGCGGAAAGAATGAGGACTTGGGCGCTGGAGCTCAAGAATGGAAGGGCAGAGGGAGAGAGAAGGCATGGGTGAAGAAAAGGGAATCCTTATCTCCTTATAAAGGTAGTGAATATCAAAGCACCTCCCCACTCGCCTTAAAACTCGCCTATTCCCAAGGGCTATGTAAACGTCACGGTTAGATTACCCACGCCCGTATTGATGATAATCCCGCAATAAGGGGACATGATCTCTGCTTTGACAAGATGTGCCAATGAAAATCGCGTCTCGAAACATGGAACGGCAGACGGAAAATGGTTTGAAATGATGACCAAGCAGACGTGATGTCACATTACAAAAAGTTGTCAGCGGATTGGACTCATGCAATATTATACTCTCTGCGGTTGTGCGTGGTACTTGTGTTGCAGATCCGGACACATTCGTCACGATCGAAGACTATCTTGGAGTATTCGGAAAGGGGAACCCGCTTTGCAATGCCGAAGATAATCTACGTGCAGGATACCTCATCATTGAAGCCTGGTTTAGGGGCTACTGAGGGAGTCCTGGACTAAGGGGTCCTCGGGCGTCCGACCTATTGGACATGGGCCGGACTGATGGGCTGCGAAGATACAAAGACCGAAGACTCTACCCGTGTCCGGATGGGACTCTCCTTGGCGTAGAAGGCAAGCTTGGCATCCAAATATGAAGATTTCTTTCTCTGTAACCGACCTTATGTAACCCTAGATCCCTCCGGTGTCTATATAAATCGGAGGGTTAGGTCCGTAGACATATATCCTCATAATCATAGTCAGACAGGCTAGACTTTTAGGGTTTAGCCATTACAATCTCGTAGTAGATCAACTCTTGTAATACTCGTATTCATCAAGATCAATCAAGCAGGAAGTAGGGTATTACCTCCATAGAGAGGGCCCGAACCTGGGTAAACATTGTGTCCCCTGTCTCCTATTACCATCGACCTTAGACGCACAGTTCAGGACCCCCTACCCGAGATCCATCGGTTGTGACACCGACAATGGTGCCTCCTTGTTTGGGGAGCAGCTTGCTGGGATTGTCGGTTCGGCATGGCAAAAATGCATGGACTGATGGACTGATGTTGTTTTGGATTCGGGCATGTAAAACCTAAGCATATTTGCCTCTTCTTGGTTGTGATCGAGGATGCAATCCGGCGCGGCTGTGATCCGGTGTGTTGTGTGGATCAACGTACACTTGAATTTGAATTTACTTGTGTACATATACATGATATGGTTGGATGGCGGCCTCCAGCATCCATGTCCACGAACTAGTTCCCCCCGTCTGTGGACGAGTGCAAAAGGAAATTTGCAGGTCGCCATTAGAGATGCCCTAACCGAGCCCCTGAAACTGGTCTTATACCTTTGTCTATCACCCAAACTCAACCCATATTTAGGACATATATGATATGGAACGTTCGGTCATGCTAACGGGAGGGATCCATCCCAAGTCTGTTAAAACTGTTTCCGACCTACCCTACTCCTCTCGTATTTTCTGCCTCGCCCGCACGGTCGCCATTGTGGCTTCGCTGCCACCCTAGCTATGTCATCGTACCCAACCAACACCGCCGCTACCGAAGGCCCCAACCCACAACACCGTCGTTTGTGCCACCATCAAACAAGGTCGCTACTTACTCCCACTGGAATTGTTGGGATTCTCTCAAGTGTAAGGGTGAAGCAGAACTGTAGCAAGTATTTCCTTCAGTTAGAGAATCAAGGTTATCAATCCAGTAGGAGCCTCCCAAGCTAACAAGGCCAACATCACATACACACCGAATACACACACTAGCCCCAAGCATGGTAAGAGGATTGTCAATCTCCTTGTCTTGCTTGTTACATGATTAAACTGTCACTACAAAACGGTGGCTATTTTGCGACGTTTTACTTGAGTAACATAAAACCGTTTTTTGTCACCAAAAATAATCTCATGACATTTTCTGACCATCACCCCCACCGCCACTGAAGTGTCATCACAAAAAAAAATCTTGACGATACCACTTTTTCCGTCATGTAAGACCGCGTCTTCGGTGATGAAGTAGAATTTGTCGCCGAAAACTATATTCTGTGACGATAAAAAATGTCACAAGGACTATCGTCGTATATCACATCCCCGTCTCTCATCGTATTTTGCGGTGACAATACATCAGTCACTAACAACCGACCCACCATGTTTGACCAGTCAACATTTCTGACATAGGTGGCAGAAGATGCTGACGTGGCAACTTACAGCTAGGCCCAGTCAAGGTTTTATCACCGACGGTGCCCGTTAGTAACAACCAGATTTGATCGGTCAAAGATCCTGACACGTGGGTGAAGGAAATATGCCCTAGAGGAAATAATAAAGTTGTTATTTTATATTTCCTTATTCATGATAAAGATTATTCATGCTAGAATTGTATTGACCGGAAACCTTAATACATGTGTGAATACATAAACAAACACCATGCCCCTAGTGAGCCTCTACTAGACTAGCTCGTTGATCAAAGATGGTTAAGGTTTCCGAACCATGGACATGAGTTGTCATTTGATAACGGGATCACATCATTAGGAGAATGATGTGATGGACAAGCCCCATCCGTTAGCTTAGCATAATGATCATTCAGTTTTATTGCTATTGCTTTCTTCATGTCAAATACATATTCCTTCTACTATGAGATTATGCAACTCCCGGATACAGGAAGAATGCCTTGTGTGCTACCAAATGTCATAACATAACTGGGTGATTATAAAGATGCTCTACAGGTATCTCCGAAGGTGTTTGTTGAGTTGACATAGATCGAGATTAGGATTTGTCACTCCGAGTTTTGGAGAGGTATCTCTGGGCCCTCTCGGTAATACACATCATAAGCTTGCAAGCAAATGACTAAGGAGTTAGTCACGAGGTGATGTATTATGGAACGAGTAAAGAGACTTGCAGGTAACGAGATTGAACTAGGTATGAAGATACCGACGAGCAAATCTCGGGCAAGTAACATATCGATGGACAAAGGGAATTACATATGTTGTCATAATGGTTCAACCGATAAAGATCTCCATAGAATATGTAGGAGCCAATATGGGCATCCAGGTTCCGCTATTGGTTATTGACCGGAGAGGTGTCTCGGTCATGTCTACATAGTTCTCGAACCCGTAGGGTCCGCACGCTTAATGTTCGATGACAATATAGTATTATATGAGTTATGTGATTTGGTGACCGAATGTTGTTCGGGGTCCCAGATGAGATCACAAATATGACGAGGAGTCTCGAAATGGTCAAGAGGTAAAGATTGATATATAGGACGATAGTATTCGTACACCGGAAGTTTTTCGAGGGGTACCGGGTACTTATCGTGTCATCGGAAGGGGTTCCGGGCACCCCCGGGAAAAGATATAGGCCTTATGGGCCAAGAGGGGAAACGCACCAGCCACAAAGGGCTGGTGCGCCCCCCATATGGGTCGGCCTAGGAGGAGAAGGAAAGAGGGGAAGGGAAAGGAAAGAGTGGAATAGGATTCCCCCTTCCTTCCCTCTCCCCCTTCTTTCCTTCCCCCTCCGACAAACATGGCAGGGGGGCGCGGCCAAGGGCACGAGCCCAAGTAGTATTCAGACCTACTTGGGGTGCCCCTTGGCCTCTCCCCTCTCCCTCCCACCTATATATATATATATATATATATATATATATATATATATATATGAGGAGGGGGGCGCCTAGCACACCCCAGACAATTGCCTCGCCGTGTGCGGCGCCTCCCTCCACCGTTTACACCCCCAGTCATATTTTCGTAGTGCTTAGGCGAAGCCTTGCGGAGATCACTTCGCCATCACTGTCACCACGCCGTCGTGCTAACGAAACTCATCTACTACCTCGAGATCTTGCTGGATCAAGAAGATGAGGGACGTCACCGAGATGAACGTGTGTAGAATGCGGAGGTGCCGTGCGTTTGGTACTTGATCGGTTGAAGCGCGAATAAGTTCGACTACATCAACCGTGTTGTGAAATGCTTCTGCTTACGGTCTACGGGGGTATGTAGTCACACTCTCCCCTCACTGCTATGCATCTCCATGGATAGATCATTGCGTGTGCATAGAATTTTTTTTGTTTTCCATGCAACGATGCCAAAATTGGCATCATGAGCCAGGTCTATACGTAGATGATATGCACGAGTAGAACACAAAGAGTTGTGGGCGGTGTTAGTCATACTACTTACCACAACGTCTTATTTTGATTCGGCGGTATTGTGGGATGAAGCGGCCTGGACCAACCTTACATGTCCACGCACATGAGACCGTTTCCACCGACTGACATGCAACTAGTTTTGCATAAATTAAAGGTGGCTGGCGGGTGTCTGTTTCTCCTACTTTAGTAGAATCGAATTTGACTACGACTGGTCCTTGAAGAAGGTTAAAACAGCAAACTTGATGAATCACCGTTGTGGTTTTTGCCGTAGGTAAGAATGGTTCTTGCTAGAAGCCCGTAGCAGCCACGTAAAACTTGCAACAACAAATTTGAGGACGTCTAACTTGTTTTTGCAGGGTATGTTGTGATGTGATATGGTCAAGACATGATGTGATATATGTTATTTTATGAGACGATCATGTTTTGTAAGTTATCGGCAACCGGCAAGAGCCTTATGGTTGTCTCTTTATTGTGCGAAATGCAAACGCCACGTAATTGCTTTACTTTATCACTATGCGTTAGTGATAGTTGTAGAAGCAATAGTTGGCGAGACGACCACAATGCAACGATGGAGATCAAGGTGTCGAGCCGGTGATGATGGAGATCATGACGATGCTTTGGAGATGGAGATCAAAAGCATGAGATGATGATGACCATATCATGTCACATATTTTGATTGCATGTGATGTTTATCTTTTATGCATCTTATTTTGCTTAGTACGACGGTAGCATTATAAGATGATCCCTTCACTAAATTTCAAGGTAAAAGTGTTCTCCCTAAGTATACACCATTGCTACGGTTCGTCGTGTTGAGACACCGCGTGAGGATCGGGTGTGATAGACTCTACGTTCACATACAACAGGTGCAAGACAGTTTTGCACATGCGGAATACTTGGGTTAAACTTGACAAGCCTAGCATGTACAGACATGGCCTTGGAACACTGGAGACGAAAGGTCGAACGTGAATCGTATAGTAGATATGATCAACATTGAGATGTGCACCATTGATGACTACCCCAGCTCACGTGATGATCAGACATGGGTTAGTTGATTTGGATCACGTATCACTTAGATGACTTGAGGGATGTCTATTCAAGTGGGAGTTCTTCAGTAATATGATTATTTGAACTTAACTTATCATGAACTTAGTCCTGATAGTATTTGCAAATCTATGTTGTAGATCAATAGCTCGCAATATAGCTCTCTTATTTTTTGTTATGTTCCTAGATAAAAATAAGTTGAAAGATGATAGTAGCAATGATGCAGACTTGCTCCGTGATCTGAGAATTATCCTCATTGCTGCATAGAAGAATTATGTCCTTGATGCACCGCTAGGTGACAGGCCTATTGCAGGACCAGATGCAGACGTTATGAACGTTTGTCAAGCTCGATATGATGACCACTTAATAGTTTAGTGCGCCATGCTTTACGGCTTAGAATCGAGACTTCAAAAACGTTTTGAACGCCACGGAGCATATGATATGTTCTAAGAGCTGAAATTGGTATTTCAGACTCATGACCGTGTCGAGAGGTATGAGACCCCTGACAAGTACTTTGCCTACAAGATGGAGGAGAATATCTAAAGCAGTGAGCATGTGCTCAGAATGTCTGGTACTACAATCGCTTGAATCAAGTGGGAGTTAATCTACCAGATAAGATATTGTCTGACAAAGTTCTCTAGTCACTATCACCAAGCTACTAGAACTTCGTGATGAACTATGTGTTGGGAAACATAGCATGAATTTTAAAATTTTTCCTACGCTCACGCAAGATCTATCTAGGAGATGCATAGCAATGAGAGGGGGAGAGTGTGTCCACGTACCCTCGTAGATCGAAAACAGAAGCATTTGACAACGCGGTTGATGTAGTCGAACTTCTTCTCGTTCCGACCGATCAAGCACCGAACGTCCGACACCTCCGAGTTCTGTACACGTTCAGCTCAATGATGTCCCTCGAACTCTTGATCCAGCAAAGTGTTGAGGGAGAGTTTCGTCAGCACGACGGTGTGGCGACGGTGATGGTGAAGTGATCCGCGGAGGGCTTCGCCTAAGCACTACGTGAATATGACCAGAGGCGTAAACTATGGAGGGGGCGCCGAACACGGCTAATAGATGTTTGTGTGTGTTCTAGCGGTGCCCCCCCTCATATATATAGGTTGGAGGGGAGGAGAGGCAGCCAAGGGGGCGCCCCAAGTAGGAGGAATCCTACTTGGGCGCCTCCCAATTCGGCCTCCCCCTTCCATATTCATCCGAAGGGGGAATGCAGGAGTAGGGAGGAGGGAAGGAAGGGGGAGGCCGAATCCCTCCCCTTCCTTTCTCTCTTTCCCTCTTTCCTTCCCCTCCTAATTAGGCCTACATGGGGCGCACCAGCCCCTTAGGGGCTGGTCTGTCCCCTTCTTGGCCCATTAGGCCCATGTAGTTGCCGGGGGGGGGGGGTGCCCGGAACCCCTTCCGGTGACCCGATTTGTACCTTTATCGTCTGATGTCCGAATATCATCGGCCTATATATATATATATATGAATATTTACCTCTTGACCATTTCGAGACTCCTCGTCATGTCCGTGATCTCATACGGGACTCCGAACAACATTTGGTCACCAAATCACATAACTCATATAATACAAAATCGTCATCGAGCATTAAGTGTGAGGACCCTACGGGTTCGAGAACTATGTAGACATGAACAAGACACCTCTCCGGTCAATAACCAATAGCGGTACCTGGATGCTCATATTGGTTCCCACATATTCTACAAAGATCTTTATCGGTCGTACTGTAATGACAACATACGTTATTCCCTTTGTCATCGGTATGTTACTTGCCCGACATTCGATCGTCGGTATCTTCATACCTAGTTCAATGTTGTTACAGGAAAGACTCTTTACTCGTTTCGTAATACATCATCCCGCAACTAACTCATTAGTCACATTGCTTGCAAGGCTTATTATGATGTGCATTACCGAGAGGGCCCAGAGATACCTCTCTGATATTCAGAGTGACAAATCCTAATCTTGATCTATGCCAACCCAATAAACACCTTCGGAGATACCTAAAAATCATATTTATAATCACCCAGTTATGTTGTGATGTTTGATAGCACACAAGGTATTCCTTCGGTATCTGGGAGTTGCATAATCTCATAGTCAAGGGAATATGTATATGACATGAAGAAAGCAATAGCAATAAAACTTAACGATCATTATGCTAAGCTAACGGATGGGTCTTGTCCATCACATCATTCTCCTAATGATGTGGTCCCGTTCATCAAATGACAACACATGTCCATGGCTAGGAAACTTAACCATCTTTGATTAACGAGCTAGTCTAGTAGAGGCTTACTAGGGACATTGTGTTTTGTCTATGTATCCACACATGTATCAAGTTTCCGGTTAATACAATTCTAGCATGAATAATAAACATTTATCATGATATAAGGAAATATAAAATAACAACTTTATTATTGCCTCTAGGGCATATTTCCTTCAGTCTCCCACTTGCACTAGAGTCAATAATCTAGTTCACATCACCATGTGATTTAACACCAATAGTTCACATCTTTATGTGATTAACACCCATAGTTCACATCGCCATGTGACCAACACCCGAAGGGTTTACTAGAGTCAATAATCTAGTTCACATCTCTATGTGATTAACACCCAAAGAGTACTAAGGTGTGATCATGTTTTGCTTGTGAGAGAAGTTTAGTCAACGGGCCTGCCACATTCAGATCCGTATGTATTTTGCAAATTCCTATGTCTACAATGATCTGCGTGGAGCTACTCTAGCTAATTGCTCCCACTTTCAATATGTATCCAGATTGAGACTCATAGTCATCTAAATCCGTGTTAAAGCTTGCATCGACGTAACCCTTTACGACGAACTCTTTGTCACCTCCATCACCAAGAAACATTTCCTTAGTCCTCTTTAGGTACCTAATGATAATTTTGACCGATGTCCAGTGATCTACTCCCTTGCCAAACTCATGGCAAGGTACACAATAGGTCTGGTATACTGCATGGCACACTTTATAGAACCTATGGCTGAGGCATAGGGAATGACTTTCATTCTCTCTCTATCTTCTGCCATGGTCGGGTTTGAGTCTTACTCTACTTCATACCTTACAACTTAGGCAAGAACTCCTTCTTTGACTGATACATTTTGAACTCCTTCAAAATCTTATCAAGGTGCGCACTCATCGAAATTCTTATCAAGCGTCTTGATCTACCTCTATAGATCTTGATGCCCAATATGTAAGCAGCTTCACCGAGGTCTTTCTTTGAAAAACTCCTTTCAAACACTCCTTTATGCTTTCCAGAAAATTCTACATCATTTCCGATCAACAATATGTCATTCACACATACTTATCAGAAAGGCTGTAGTGCTCCCACTCACTTTCTTGTAAATACAGGCTTCACCGCAAGTCTGTATAAAACTATATGCTTTGATCAACTCATCAAAGCGTCTATTCCAACTCTAAGATGCTTGCACCAGTCCATAAATGGACCGCTGGAGCTTGCACATTTTGTTAGTACCTCTAGGATTGACAAAACCTTCTGGTTGTATCATATACAACTCTTCTTTAAGAAATCCATTACGGAATGCGGTTTTGACATCCATTTACTAGATTTCATAAAATGCAGCAATTTCTAACATGATTCGGACAGACTTAAGCATCACTACAAGTGAGAAAATCTCATCGTAGTCAACACCTTTGAACTTGTCGAAAACCTTTTGCGACAATTAGAGCTTTGTAGATAGTAACACTATCATCAGTGTCTGTCTTCCTCTTGAAGATCCATTTATTCTCAATGGCTTGCTTATCATTGGGAAGTCCACCAAATCCACACTTTGTTCTCATACATGTATCCTATCTCAGATTTCATGGCCTAAAGCCATCTGTCGGAATCTAGGCTCATCATAGTTTCTTCATATTTCGTAGGTTTGCCATGGTCTAATAACATGACTTCCAGGACAGGATTACCATACCACTGGTGCAGAATGTGCTCTGTTCAACCTACGAGGTCCAGTAGTAACTTGATCCGATGTTTCATGATCATCATCATTAGCTTCCTCTCTAGTTGCTGTAGGCATCACAGGAACGGATTTCACTGATGTGCTACTTTCCAATTTGAGAGAAGGTATAATTACCTCATCAAGTTCTACTTTCCTCCTAATGTCTACTATGCAACTTTATTCTTGTAGACACGTGTTGGGCCTCCAAGCGCAGAGTTTTGTAGGATAGTAGCAATTTTGCCTCAAGTGGATGACCTAAGGTTTATCAATCCGTGAGAGGTGTAGGATGAAGATGGTCTCTCTCAAACTACCCTGCAACCAAATACAAGAAATCTCTTGTGTCCCCAACACACCCAATACAATGGCAAATTGTATAGGTGCACTAGTTCAGCGAAGACATGGTGATAAAAGTGTAATATGGATGGTAGAAATATATTTTTATAATCTGAATAAATAAAAACAGCAAGGTAGAAAATAGTAATGAAAACGGTTTTTCAATGCTTAAAAACAAGGCCTAGGGTCCGTACTTTCACTAGTGCAATCTATCAACAGTGCTAACATAGTTGGATCATATGATTATCCCTCAAAGTGTAACGAAGAATCACTCCCCAGTTCCTATTAGCGTAGAACAAAAGATAGGAATTGTTTGTAGGGTATTAAACCATCTCAAAGCTATTCTTTCCGTTTGATCTATTCAAGAGTCCGTACTAAAATAACACAAAGCTATTGTTTCTGTTCGATCTATCCTAGAGTTCGTACTAGAATAACACCAAAGCAAATTCATATTCATAATACTCAATCCACACAGAGAACTATAAAGAGACCCCAAAGTTTCCATTGAAGAAAAGATATTAAAAATGTGCAGCAACCCCTATGCATAGATTACCCCAATATCACCGCGGGAATCCGCGAGTTGAATTCCATAACATATATCAAGTGAATCAATAAGATACCCCAATTGTCACCTCAAGTATTCATAACGCAAGACATATATCATGTGTTCTCATCTCTGAACATTCAATCTGACATGACAAAACTTCAAAGGGTAAAGATTCAATTCATCACAACAAGAGTATAGAGGGGAGAAACATCATATGATCCGACTATATTAACAAAGCCCATGATATAGATCATGAGAGAGAGAGATTTATCACATAGCTACTGGTACAAACCCTCAACCCGAAGGGTGGACTACTCCCTCCTCATTGTGGTGGTCGCCGGGATGATGAAGATGGCCACCGGAGATGATTCCCCCCCTCCGGCAGGGTGCCGGAACGGGTCTAGATTGGTTTTCGGTGGCTATGGAGCCCTGCGGCGGCGGAACTTCTGATCTAGGTTAACCCTGAAGGGTTTCAGAATATTTGGGAATTTATAGTCCAAAGAGGGGGTACGGGAGGCCACCGAGGTGGGCACAACCCACCTGGGGGCGCGAGGGGGCCCTGGCGCGCCCTGGTGGGTTGTGCCCCCCTCGGGGCACCCCCAAGTGTAGCTCTGGCCCATTGGGTTCCTTCTAGTCCAAAAATAATCTCCGTAAAGTTTCACGGTTGTCGTGGAATTGTCATGATAGATGTCCTAGTGAAAGGACTTAGTTGTGGAACCATGGTGACGAGGTTAGCTTAAAGGGGGTTAAACGGGACAAAGGACACGAGGAGTTTATACTGGTTCGACCCCTTGCGGCGAAGGCAAAGGCCTAATCCAGTTTGAGGTGGTATTGCTAGGGTTTTGATTACCAGGGAGCGAATACGCTTTGCCTAGCTTTCGATCTGTTGTTTCTTGCCCTAAGTCGCCGCCGGGTCATTCCTTTATATACATAGGTCAACGCCCAGCGGTTTACGGAGTCCCGACCGGCTCATAAACAACGTGTCCGGCTCGGTAACTAATTGCACATGCCTTATACTACAAGTTACATACATATGACGGTTTACAATTGTTTGGGCCTTAAGCCGCCTTCGGGCTCTGGGCCTTGTCATCTGTATAATAGACTACCGCCTTAAGCGTCCTCATGGGCTTTTTTTTGATAAATTGCCAGGGACTTAACCCGGCCCCTCCTGAGCGGGTTAACCCAATAGTTATATCCCGAACATTAGGCCCCAGGTTGATTTGAACTTGTTCATATCAATCTTCAACACTTAGAAAAATTCCTTCCTCATTATTTTTGCAAAATCTTAATACTCTCCATGACGCCATCTTCTAGGTTCTTGATAACCCGCCATGACGTCATCTGTCATTAATATTTGCACAAGGTCCAACTCTTAATAAATCTTCTCTTTAATGAATCTTCGAAAAACGCGCCATCTGTGCCTGTCATATCCATTTTTGGCCTCCTCGATCCCCGCGCATGTCACTTATCCGTTTGCCTTATAAATAGGGCTGGGGTCCCTTTCTCTTCTTCCCTTGTGCCTCTTTGTCTTTGTCTTCCACCTCGCGATGCCCTAGCCTTCAGGCTCTGCCGCCACCGTCGACCTTCGCTTCTGCTCCAACACTGGCCGCTGCATCAACCTGTTCAGATCAGATTTCTTCCGCACATCCCCACTGTTCAACTGCCCTAGTTAGTTCTCCTTCTTTGTTTTTTCGTAGATCTGCTAGGGTTTGAACGGAGTTCATCAAAGCTCGTCCTTGTTCTTGGTTGTAGCATTCATTTTTGACCCAAACTCGGTACTCCTCCTATACTGCGGTAGTCGTAGCAATCCCTTTTACTATTTAGAATATTTCCTCCGTATTAGAAACGAATCTGGACCATGAACTGCCCAAGCACTGATATTTTAGGTCTGAATATTTTTGTATTAACTAAAACACGGTAGATCCAAAATCATAGCATGAATCTGTGAGAACTGTTTTTCTCAGCACTTAGCAATTTTTCCATCTCCAGATCTGCCCTTTCAATATTCGTATGGCCGGCTTAACTCAAAAATAGTAACCCGCCAGGTATCGTTAGTCCCCTTGTAAGCCGCCAATGGTTCCTCGTAACTTTGCGATGCCAATCTCTGGCTTAGTGCCTATGCATGCTTCTTTTATCGTTTCCCTGTTAACCATAGGCCGGCTTAACCATGCAATATTGAACCGGCATAACCTTTCTTTCAGATCCTTGATAAGATGGCCAAGACATACACGTCTTGCAACTGGGTCAAATCCTGGGTTACCGAAGAAGATTTGAATAATTTTGTCGCCACTGGCGCTTTAGCCAAGAGGGCGATCATCCAATGGAGAGCTCCTACTGGGGAAGTTCCTCCTCAACCAAAAGATGGAGAGATAATCGTTTTTGCTGACCACTTGAGCCAAGGATTCAGTCCACCCGGCTCAAAGTTTTTCCGTGACGTACTGCACTTCCTCCAACTTCACCCCAAGACATCGGACCCAACTCTGTATCCAATATCTGCAACTTCCAAGTATTTTGCGAAGCTTATCTTCAAGAGGAGCCCACTATTGACTTATTCAGAGAATTTTTTATTACCTGAACCGCCAAACAGAATTCGTTGATGGGCCGTGTCAAGAACTTGGTGGAGTCTCTATTCAGAAGAGGAAGGATGTCAGCTTTCCCCATGCTAAACTGCATAGCCACCCCAAAGACTGGAACCAAACTTGATTTTACCGTCAAGATACAACCCCAGATGGTGAGAATCCTCTCCTGGGTTAACGTGAACACCGGCTTAGCAACACACATCCGCTCCCCCAGCGGCTCAGCTCGAGGGAAAGGGCCAAATACTCACCAGCCTTTTCAAAGCTCAGAGCCTTTATGGCAAATGGCTTAACGTGCGTCTACTTTTCCTGGTGCTGGATATCTTGGAGTATCTTGCCGTTAAGCCGCCGCCCCGGCTTAATGTGTGAATATACTAGTGACGTAAATCATCTTCAACGCCATTGTAACATTCAGCTGTCTGATGCGTGATACGTCTCCAATGTATCTATAATTTTTGATTGATCCATGCTATTATATTCTCTGTTTTGGATGTTAATGGGCTTTATTTTACACTTTTATATTATTTTTGGGACTAACCTATATCTCCCACGTGTTGGAGCATGACTTAGAGGCATAACCGCATGGTAGGCATGTCGCAAGAGGGGTAATCTTTACACATCCCATGTACTGAATAAAAAAGGGATAAAGAGTTGGCTTACAATTGCCACTTCACACAATACATAAATATAGCATTACATCATCCAGAATAAAATCAAGGTCCGACTATGAAACCAAAATAAAGAAAGACCACCCCTAATGCAAAAGATCCCGCCCCAACTGGGCTCCACTACTGATCGAAAGGAAACGAAACAACACAACGAACACGACCTTCAACGAGCCCCCTCTTAAGCTCAGCGGCATCATGTGCACTGGTATCAACGGCACCTGCAAGCTAGTTTTGGAAGTAATTTGTGAGTCACGGGGACTCAGCAATCTCACACCCGCGAGATCAAGACTATTTAAGCTTATGGGTAGGAAAGGGTAGTGAGGTGGAGCTGCAGCAAGCACTAAGCATATATGGTGGCTAACATATGCAAATAAGAGCGAGAAGAGAAGCAACGCAATGGTCATGAACTAGAAGTGATCAAGAAGTGATCCTGAAACTACTTACGTTCAAGCATAACACAAGAACTGTGTTCACTTCCTGGACTCCGCCGAGAAGATACCATCATGGCTACACACGCAGTTGATTCATTTTAAGTAAGTTAAGTGTCAAGTTCTCTACAACCGGACATTAACAAATTCCCATCTGCCCATAACTGCGGGCAAGACTTTCGAAAGTTCAAAACCCTGCAGGGGTGTCCCAACTTAGCCCATCACAAGCTCTCACGGTCAACGAAGGATATTCCTTCTCCTAGGAAGACCCGATCAGACTCGGAATCTCGGTTACAAGACATTTCGACAATGGTAAAACAAGACCAGCAAAGCCACCTGATGTGCCGACAATCCCGATAGGAGTCGCACGTATCTCGTTCTCAGGGCAACACCGGATGAGACTAGCTACGAGTAAAACCAAACCTCAAGTTTCCCCGAGGTGGCCCGGGGGAGGGGGGGGGGTTAAAATAAAGATGACCCTTAGGTTGGCCGACCCAAGGGAAGGGTAATAGGTTTTTAGGCAAATGTAAAACCAAGGTTGGGCCTTGCTGGAGGAGTTTTATTCAAAGCGAACTGTCAAGGGGTTCCCATAACACCCAACCGCATAAGGAACGCAAAATCAAGGAACATAACACCGGTATGACGAAAACTAGGGCGACAAGAGTGGAACAAAACACCTGGCATAAGGCCGAGACTTCCACCCTTTACCAAGTATATAGATGCAATAATTAAGTAAGAGATATTGTGATATCCCCACATAACCATGTTCCAAACATGGAATAAACTACATCTTCACCTGGAACTAACAACGCCATAAGAGGGGTTGAGCAAAGCGGTAACATAGCCAAACAACGGTTTGCTAGGAAAGGAGGGTTAGAGTCTTGACATGGCAATATGGGAGGCATGATATAGCAAGTGGTAGGTAGCACGGCATAGAAATAGAGCGAACAACTAGCAAGCAAAGATAGAAGTGATTTCGAGGGTATGGTCATCTTGCCTGAGATCCCACAAGCAAGAAGAACGAGTCCATGAAGAAGACAGACGGACGTAGTCGAACGGATCCTCACAAACGCGACGTTATCGGAACCAACCTGAAGAAGCAACACCGGAAAGAAGCACACAACATAGTAAACAACCATCGCATAAGCATGGCATGATGCACAACCAAGTATGATGCATGTCCGGTTTAATGAGGCATGGCATGGCAAAGTGCACAAACAATACTACAAGTTAAGTGGAGCTCAATATGCAACGAGTTGCATATTGCCGGACACCACATTTGATTATTTAGTTCAATCTCGTTTATGTACCCAACAATATTAAATGTTCTTAAACATGGCAAGGGTTGGAGCAAAGTAAAACTACTTATCTAGGCAAGTTTAAATGAGGCCGGAACAACAAGCAATAAGTCTGGAAAATCCTCATGTGCATATTAATGGATTTGTTACTGTTCTGCCCTAAACACAATTTTAGGGTTGTTAAACATGCAAAGTGATGCCACCATGTTAAACTAGACATTTTTCTACCCCATTTACATATAAAGATTATTAAATTTGGAGCTACGGTTATTTAGTTATGAATTAAAGCATTTTAGCATGGCAATTAAGCAAATACATGCAAACAGCAGTCTAAAAATTTTATACATAGATGAAAGTGGCATATTATGAAACTACACAAAATTCTAAGCAATTTTCATATATAAATTATTTTAATATGATGCATGGTTTGTGAGTTATAATATGCATGATGTTGGAGGGCTTTTCTTCAAAACTGGTTTACACTGGATAATTAACAAATTCGTTTGGCATAAAAAAAGACTGGGCCGAAACACACTAGCCCAACAGTGGGAGGGGGGGGGGGCGCAGCGGAAGCTCACCATGGGCTGAGGCCCAGTTGGTGGAGGTACCGAGCGAGGCCGCTGGGCTAGGGCGCGGTCAACGCGAGCGCTACTTGTTGTCCCGTTCGCTACAACAAGTTGCGGGAAGCGCCTGGAGCAGAGCTCCAATGAGAGGGCAAAGGGCCGGCGAGGCGAGGGACTTGGCATGGAGCGGCGATAGGACATGCGGCGGCGGGCGTGCAGGGACGACCGGCGAGGAGCAGTTCCCGGTGGAGCCGCGAGGGGCTTGGGCGCGACGCGAGGCACGGAGCAGTTGGTGCGGGAAGCGATGATGGGCGCCGATGCAGGGCTGTGAGCTGCGGTCCCGAGGAGCATAGGGAGGCGCGGAGGTCGAAGAGGGGGATCCGGCACAGATGGAGCTCCGGTGCGAAATCCATGGAGGCCGACGCGCCTTGTTCTCCCTGTGAGAGAAAACAGAGGGAGGTGGAGAGAGTTACAGGAAGGAGAGAGGAAGGAGGGAACAGAAGGGGAAGGAGGAGACAGGAGGCTGGCCTGGCGATGCAGTAGGTGGCCGACGGCTGAAGTCCGGTTGCCTGCTCCGGCGAGGAGCTGCAGGCGCGAAGAGGAGTTCGGGCAGGGGGATCGGGTGCTGGTGATTGGATGGGGAAAACGAGGGAGGCAAGCACTGTGGTAGGTGGATCGAGAGGAGTGGCTGGTTGGTTCAGTGCCAAAATCGAGGAGGGGAAAGTGGTGGCTGCTGATTTGGATCGAGGGAGATCCTGAGGAAGAGGGAAGTACGTCGGGTGGCGGCGGAAGGGAAGGATGGATGTGACAAGCCTCAAAAACTAGGTATGACTGATATATATAGCATATAGATTTTTGGGTAGGGGCTACCTTGTCCCTCCGATCGTAATCGGACGGTCGAGAAAATATATGTTAGGAAGTCCAATTAACAAAACGGAGATGTTTTGTAGATGTTTGGGATGATCCAAACCCAACGGTGACGACTATCCAGGTCGGGTTCGGGACAGTTTCGGACGCGCGTGCGGGGAGGGCCGCGGGCTGACGAGAGAGGTTAGGTTGGGCTTGGCGGTAGGCAGTGGACTATGTAGACGGTCTCGAGCTGAGAGAAGAGAAGAGAGAGAGGCCGGCGACTGTTTTCGGAGACCGAAAACGTCCGACGTTAAACCGGCTATACTGCCGCTATAGTTATCCGTTGGGGCGTCAAACAGACTCCGAATGCGATGAAACTTGGTAGGCGGCCTACCTACAACAAAAAAAAACCGCATGCCAACTTTCAACCCATTCCGAGAACATTTTCCGGCCACTTATAAAATGATATTTCGGACGTGCCGCAGGCGCGTGCAAGTGTGTCTGGGCTCAGACCGGACAACGGAGGGAACTGGGGGAACCCGGACGGATGCACGTTTTGAAAACATGATGATGCAATACACATGATGACATGGCAATATGCAACACGCAAGTAAATGACATGGCAAAGACATCGAATAACTGGAAGACACCTGGCGCGTCAGTCTCGGGGCGTCACAACACTCCACCACTACAAGAGGATCTCGTCCCGAGATCTAGGATGGCACTGAAGGGTAAGCGGAAAAGGTAAGAAGAGGTAAAACAAAGTTGCTTCTTTGACAAACGAGTGAAACCACGAACCTTGAGAGGTTGAACAAATTGAAAGAAATAAAGAAAGAACACAACAGAGTTGAACGAATTTGAGAGCACTCCGGTAGAAAAGAGAAACAAGGAACATTACTAGAACCTTGTAGGTTGAAAGACATAAGAAAAGGGATTAGAATGGACAAGAAGTACAAGCAAGCACTCCGGTTGAAACGAGATGTACAAGGAACGATAAAGATCAATTACGACAACACTCCGGTTAGAAATGGAAGGTAAGAATATGAACTTGTCAAAATGAAAGCACTTGGATGAGACTCTGGTTAGAAGAGGAATGATAGACACAACACTCCGGTTAAAACAAGACAGGGAAGGAATAAGAATGATGTAATTTGGGCAGCACTCCGACTGTAAATGGAAAGAATTCAACATGAACTAGACAAAACAAGATGATGGGTCGAAGAGAGCAACATCACAATGCCTTCAGAGCGAATGTAAGAATGGAATCAAAAGAACGGAGGAGAAAACAACATCTTCTACCTCAAATGAGCTTGAAAAAGCATCTTTATGAGAAGGGTCGAACGGAGTGTTGGAAAAACCAACAACGAAAAGAGTAAGCTTGTAGTGGGCTTATAGTAAGCATCTCAAAACTGAGGTGAAATTCTGCCACCGAAAGCAATGATTGATCGGGAACAAAGAAGAGATGAAAACTTCTTCCACCAAGATGATAGAGAGATAACTTGAATCCTTGATAATCACCACAATAGCAACATTCCTTAGGGAAGGCTTTAGGTGAAATATGACACAAGATAACTCCAAAGAAGAGATTGGTGGATTAAAAATATCTCAATCTTGACAACATGGGAAATCATGAAACACAAACTCAAATTGTCAAGAGTGACATAACACCACCTCAAAAGATAAGATAGGAAGAACTGCACTTAGAAATGCAAGATGAAGAATGTTTGAACTCCTCTGAAAAGAATCTTGATGAGCACTACGAGAAGGAATTAAATCCTTGGTGAACCAACATGTAGAACCTCCATGAAGAACTCCGGTAACAAAAGGATGATAAAAAAAGAGAAGTTGAAAACACAAGGTGAAGCCTTGTAATGATATAAATGGATCTTCATGGTGATGAGAGCTTGGAACTCTGGGAAAAGAAAAAGATGAAACAATTGAAATCAAGAATTTTGATGAACCTCCGAAATAAGGAATTGAATTTACTCGATGAAACAAGAATAAGAATTACATTATGCTTATCCTTCACCAATTTAAATTGATGACAAGCAATGGATTTGGCATACTACTTATTCTTGTAGAAAGGATTAAGATAGATATAGCACAAACTTGAATAAGGTCTTGATGGAACCACCGGTGAGGTTTGGAAACAATGAATGAATTGATATGATAATGAAGGGAGAGAAATCTCGAACCGAACCACCGTAAGAATTGAAAATGGAAGAAGAAAAGTTAAAGCAACACCGGGAAGAATTAGAGAACGAATGAAGATACTTGAGGGGATTTAGATACAAGAGAACGAAGAGATCACGAGCTGATTATAGAATATTTGAATGATGCACCATTAAGATTTGGAGAACGAGAGCTAAAAGCTGAGAATGAATAAACCCGAAATGATGGCCTCCGGAGAACCAGACTGAAAAGACTCCTGAACTACTCCGGATGGGTGAAAAGAATTCTCACAATCGAAAACAATGATGAGAGGATGGCATAAAGCTAGAACCATGAACCTTTGGAAGAACGGGTAAGGATTTAAGAGGAACTCCTTTTCGGTCTTCGAATCCGAGAATGATGACGGAAAACACCACCATGATAATTGATGAGACACCCCGGGAGAATGAAAGTGAAGAGGTTGAGCCAACAATGAAAAGAGTTTGAAAGATCTTGGGGAAAGGCATTTGATTGATGATGATTCATTCTTACGTCAAACTTCGAAAAGAATTTAGGATAGCTCCGGGAAAATTAGAAGAGTCAGGTAAGATCCTGGGAAAAGACCTGTGGGTTAGGGCCCACTCAAGAGAAACACCGTTGAAATGATTTGAAGAGAGATTGCACCGGTTGAATTAAATGGCCAGAATGAGATAACAACCTCGAAAAGAGCTTGAACGAAAGCAGAGTGGAAACACGAATCTTCGAGATATCTTCAGCACTCCGGAACAATTGAATAGCAAGAGGTGAAAGATTAAGAGGTGCAACAACATGGGAAGGCATTTGAAACAATGGAAGGAATAAGATCAACACCAAAAACTTGAATTGAATCCACCGGAGAAGAAAAATAATTAAGAATGATGAACTTGAAGCTTTTGAGCATCTTCGTGAGAATCACCGGATAAGAACATTGACGGAAAATAATGGAGAGGCTTCCCATCAATAAGATGGATACTTGATTAAGAAATCCGAGTCCTTGAAGAAAAAGGGTGGGAGGGCGGGAAAACAAAGCCAACTTCGGAGGGATGAAACAAGTAACGTTGGGAAAACCGAGAGGCGATCTTGCAGATGTTGAAAACGATCGGATCCACTTGAAGAGAAACACGCCGGTTGAAAAGGATTGACATGACAATCTCGATTAACATGAAGGATTTGTATTCACATAGGAGTATGAGAACACCTGCTTAGGAAAGGTATGGAATCAACACTTGACTTCGAAGCAACTCGAATACCACAACTCAAAACAAAACAAAGGATTGGCTTGCAGAATAAGCCGGAAACAAACATAAGATAGACCACATGTCGTATCATGTGTCTGTTGGAAAGATATCCTACGATATACTTGAATTCCCACTTATAAACTCCCAAAACTTTCCGGTTATGCAATCAGGTGTTGGGGATACAGGGGAAGCATAATATCTCACCCAAACTAACAATACCTACATCCAGCTGTATCCATCCTTCAACACATAACCAAGAAACCTTCGGAAATCATTTACCTCAACCTTCGAAAAGCATCCGTTATACGAGTTATGGCAATACTCCTGAACTCCCGCCCTAGTATTGGGTGGCGTCGAGGTTATCACACCACCAACTGCATAAAAGAGATTTTCGATGTCGGCGAACTCAGGTATTCCAGAACTGCAACGATAAAATTGTGACGACAACACCTCGGAGCTCAACTCCCTGGGACACTGCCACAACTCCTAAATGTCAGGAGGCACCAAGAATAATGTTCTCATCACAAAACCATCGGAACGATTCCAAGATACCCGCGTGATCCTAATTTTTTTTCGTGAAATTTGAGAAGAGAAGAGTCAAAACTCTACGTCAGGAGGCCTCACCAGAGCGATGAAGGGACTGAGGAGTAAAAAGAATCCTACTCTCCGATATATATATATATATATAATCCTATAAGACTCAAAACATTTCTCTAGACTCAACAACGCCAACGATTCGATCAAGCAGGGGGCTCCTAAGTCGGGGAAGGCTCTGATTACCAACTTGTAACACCCACAATGCGGCTATATCTCCGACGTGTCGGAGCATGACTTAGAGGCATAACCGCATGGTAGGCATGTCGCAAGAGGGGTAATCTTTACACATCCCATGTACTAAATAAAAAAGGGATAAAGAGTTGGCTTACAATCGCCACTTCACACAATACATAAATATAGCATTACATCATCTAGAATACAATCAAGGTCCGACTACGGAACCAAAATGAAGAAAGACCACCCCTAATGCAAAAGATCCCCGATCGCCCCAACTGGGCTCCACTACTGATCGAAAGGAAACGAAACAACACAATGAACATGATCTTCAATGAGCTCCCTCTTGAGCTCAGCTGCATCATCTGCACTGGTATCAACGGCACCTGCAAGCTGGTTTTGGAAGTAATCTGTGAGTTGCGGGGACTCAGCAATCTCACACCCACGAGATCAAGACTATTTAAGCTTATGGGTAGGAAAGGGTAGTGAGGTGGAGTTGCAGCAAGCACTAAGCACATATGGTGGCTAACATACGCAAATAAGAGCGAGAAGAGAAGCAACACCACGGTCGTGAACTAGAAGTGATCAAGAAGTGATCCTGAAACAACTTACGTTCAAGCATAACACAAGAACCGTGTTCACTTCCCGGACTCCGCCGAGAAGAGACCATCACGGCTACACACGCGGTTGATTCATTTTAATTAAGTTAAGTGTCAAGTTCTCTCCAACCGGACATTAACAAATTCCCATCTGCCCATAACCGTGTGCACGACTTTCGAAAGTTCAAAACCCTGTAGGGGTGTCCCAACTTAGCCCATCACAAGCTCTCACGGTCAATGAAGGATATTCCTTCTCCCAGGAAGACCCGATCAGACTCGGAATCCCGGTTACAAGACATTTCGACAATGGTAAAACAAGACCAGCAAAGCCACCCGATGTGCCGACAATCCCGATAGGAGTCGCGCGTATCTCGTTCTCAGGGCAACACCGAATGAGACTAGATACGAGTAAAACCAAACCTCAAGTTTCCTCGAGGTGGCCCCGCAGGCAGCTCGGTTCTGACCAACACTTAGAGAAGCACTGGCCCGGGGGGGGGGTTAAAATAAAGATGACCCTTGGGTTGGCAGACCCAAGGGAAGGGTAATAGGTTGTTAGGCAAATGTAAAACCAAGGTTGGGCCTTGCTGGAGGAGTTTTATTCAAAGCAAACTGTCAAGGGGTTCCCATAACACCCAACCGCGTAAGGAACGCAAAATCAAGGAACATAACACCGGTTTTGTGGAAACTAGGGTGGCAAGAGTGGAACAAAACACCAGGGATAAGGCCGAGCCTTCCACCCTTTACCAAGTATATAGATGCATTAATTAAATAAGAGATATTGTGATATCCCCACATAACCATGTTCCAAACATGGAACAAACTACATCTTCGCCTGCAACTAACAATGCTATAAGAGGGGCTGATCAAAGCGGTAATATAGCCAAACAACGGTTTGCTAGGAAAGGAGGGTTAGAGGCTTGACATGGCAATATGGGAGGCATGATATAGCAAGTGGTAGGTAGCGCGACATAGCAATAGAGCGAACAAATAGCAAGCAAAGATAGAAGTGATTTCGAGGGTATGGTCATTGAGGGAGTCCTGGATTAGGGGGTGTTCGGGTAGCCGGACTATACCTTCAGCCGGACTCCTGGACTATGAAGATACAAGATTGAAGACTTCGTCCCGTGTCCGGATGGGACTTTCCTTGGCGTGGAAGGCAAGCTTGGCGATACGGATATTCAAGATCTCCTACCATTGTAACCGACTTCATGTAACCCTAACCCTATCCGGTGTCTATATAAACCGGGGGGTTGTAGTCCGTAGGCAATCAACCCCATATACAACAATCATACCATAGGCTAGCTTCTAGGGTTTAGCCTCCTTGATCTCGTGGTAGATCTACTCTTGTACTACCCATATCATCAATATTAATCAAGCAGGACATAGGGTTTTACCTCCATCAAGAGGGCCTGAACCTGGGTAAAACATCGTGTTCCCTGCCTCCTGTTACCATCCGGCCTAGACGCAGAGTTCGGGACCCACTACCCGAGATCCGCCGGTTTTGACACCGACATTGGTGCTTTCATTGAGGGTTCCTCTGTGTCGTCGCCTTTAGGCCCGATGGCTCCTTTGATCATCAACAACGATGCGGTCTAGGGTGAGACTTTGCTCCCCGGACAGATCTTCGCTCTGCGGGCCAATTCACTCGGCCACCTGGAGTAGATCGAAAACTACGCCCCTGGCCATCAAGTCAGGTTTGGAAGCTTAAACTACACGGCTGACATCCGCGGAGACTTGATCTTCGACGTGCTCGAGCCACGGCCAAGCGCGCCGCACTATCTCGAGGGGCATGATCTAGCTCTGCCCCCGGATAGTGTCCTGGAGGCCGCACACGCATCGGTTCTGACCCCTAACTCGGAGCCTATTGCGCCAATCGAGGATGAGCGGTTGGACGTCACCTCGGGGGCTGCGATCCCAAAAGCGATCGAGCCGAACGCTAGCCCCGCACTCTGCACGACCCGTGACTCTGAGGATCCGGACTCATCCCCGGACTCCGAACCCCCTGCGCCCCTGCCAATCGAATCCGATTGGGAGCCGATAATGGAGTTCACCGCCGCAGACATCTTTCAGCATTCGCCTTTTGGCGACATCCTGAATTCTCTTAAGTCTCTCTCTTTATCAGGAGAGCCCTGGCCGGACTACGGTCAGCGAGGGTAGGATACGAACGATAAGGAAATTCAAAGCCCACCCACCACCCACTTTGTAGCCACTGTCAACGATCTAACCGACATGCTTGACTTCAGCTCCGAAGACATCGACGGCATGGACGACGATGTAGGAGACGAACAGGAACCAGCACCTGTAGGGCGCTGGAAGGCCACCTCGTCATATGACATATATATGGTGGATACTCCAAAAGATGGAGACGGCGATGGAACAGTGGGGGATGACGCCCCCAAGAAACTGGCAAAGCGCCGGCGTCAGCTGCGCCGCTCTAAATCCCGCCAAAGCAAAAACGGTGATTCCGGCACGGGAGATAATACTACCCCGGATAGCGCCGAAGAACACCCACCTCAGCAAGATTCGGCACAGGAAGATGGAGAAGCCAGCCCTCAAGAGAGAGCAGCAGACCGAGAGGTCGAGGATGATAACTATACGCCTCCCTCCGAAGACGAGGCAAGCCTCGATGACGACGAATTCGTCATACCATCAGACCCCGCCGAACAAGAGCGTTTTAAACGCAGGCTTTTAGCCACGGCAAGCAGCCTCAAGAAAAAGCAGCAACAACTTAGAGCTGCCCAAGATTTGCTAGCTGATAGATGGACTGAAGTCCTTGCGGCCGAAGAGTATGAACTCGAACGCCCCTCCAAGAGTTACCCGAAGCACAGGCCGCTACCCCGATCAAAGGAGGAAGCACGTACATCACCAGCGCATGACATGGCAGACCGGCCACCTCGCGGCCGCGACAGAGAGGCCTCTCGGCCCTCCACCCAAGCCATGCCCCAACGCCGCTCAACTAAGGCACGGGAAAGTGCGCCCGACCTACGAGACATACTGGAGGATAAGGCAAGACAAACAAGATCGATCTACGGATCGCGCAGGCGCCCTACGGCATGTGACAATGATCTTCACGCCGGATACAACAAATCCGGCCGGGTCGAACACAACAGACATAGCTCTTCCGAGCTGCGTCGTGATATAGCCCAGTACAGAGGCGCCGCACACCCGCTATGCTTCACAAATGAAGTAATGGATCAGAAAATCCCAGAGGGTTTCAAACCCGTAAACATCGAATCATACGATGGCACAACAGATCCGGCGGTATGGATCAAGGATTATCTCCTTCACATCCACATGGCACGCCGCGATGATCTACACGCCATCAAATACCTCCCGCTCAAACTTAAAGGACCGGCCCGGCATTGGCTTAACAGCTTGCCAGCAGACTCAATCGGTTCTTGGGAGGACCTGGAAGCCGCATTCCTCGACAACTTCCAGGGCACTTACGTGCGACCGCCGGATGCCGACGACTTAAGCCACATAATTCAGCAGCCAGAGGAATCGGCCAGACAATTCTGGACACAGTTCCTAACAAAGAAAAACCAGATAGTCGACAGTCTGGACGCAGAGGCCCTAGCAGCCTTCAAGCATAACATCCGCGACGAGTGGCTTGCCCGGCACCTGGGACAGGAAAAGCCAAAATCCATGGCAACCCTCATGACACTCATGACCTGCTTTTGCGCGGGAGAAGACAGCTGGCTAGCTCGCAGTAACAACTTATCAAAGAACCTTGGTAATTCGGATACCAAGGACAAAAGTGGCAGGACACGTCGGAATAAGCAAAAACGCCGCGTTAACAGCGACAACAATGAAGACACGGCAGTCAATGCCGGATTCAAAGGCTATAAATCCGGTCAGCGGAAAAAGCCATTCAAAAAGAATACTCAGGGCCCGTCCAGTTTGGACCGAATACTCGATCGCTTGTGCCAGATACATGGCACCCCCGAAAGGCCAGCCAATCACACTAACAGGGATTGTTGGGTGTTCAAGCAGGCAGGCAAGTTAAGGGCCGAAAACAGAGACAAGGGGCTGCACAGCGACGACGAGGAGCCCAAGCCGCCGAACAACAATGGACAGAAGGGCTTTCCCCCACAAGTGCTGACGGTGAACATGATATACGCAACCCACATTCCCAAGCGGGAGCGGAAGCGTGCGCTACGGGACGTATACGCGATAGAGCCAGTCGCCCCAAAGTTCAACCCATGGTCCTCCTGCCCGATCACTTTTGATCGAAGGGACCATCCCACTAGCATCCGTCATGGCGGCTTCGCCGCATTGGTTCTCGACCCAATCATCAATGGATTTCATCTCACAAGAGTCCTCATGGATGGCGGCAGTAGCCTGAACCTGCTTTATCAGGATACAGTGCGGAAAATGGGCATAGATCCCTCAAGGATTAAGCCCACAAGAACGACCTTTAAAGGCGTTATACCAGGTGTAGAAGCCAACTGTACAGGCTCAGTAACACTTGACGTGGTCTTCGGATCCCCGGACAATTTCCGAAGCGAAGAGTTAATCTTCGATATAGTCCCGTTTCGCAGTGGCTATCACGCCCTGCTCGGACGAACCGCATTCGCAAAGTTCAATGCGGTGCCGCACTACGCATATCTCAAGCTCAAGATGCCAGGCCTTCGAGGAGTAATTACGGTCAACAGAAACACCGAACGCTCCCTCCGTACGGAGGAGCATATGGCGGCTCTCGCAATGGAGGTACAAAGTAGCCTTCTCAGGCATTTCTCCAGTCTGGCCATTAAAAAGTCAGACACTGCCAAGCGCGCCCGGGGTAACCCATAGCAGGACCGCCTGGCACACTCTGAGAAAGCATAGCAATGCGGCCCCAACCCCAGCTTTCATGACATAGCGAAACCAGTACCTCGCGTACATAAATACGCCCTTGAAATACCATGGGCACAGGGGAAGGGGCACAATAACGGCATGCCCAAAATACGGCTTAAAACGTACTAGGGGCTGCCGGATTCTTTTTTCAATTTTTTTTCTAACTTTCAGGACTCCATACTTCGGACGACCTGTTTGGCAATTCGACTGCCGCACAAACGATGCAAGATCCAGGGAGGCAGACAAGCCATGCCGCATTATGGAACCCCCAGATGGTCTCTATTACGAGCAGTATCCCTGTTTTGAATACAATTCCGCGGCCTGCCCCTGGCTAGGACATGTTAAATAGTCCAATATCTTTACCTTATAATACCACTTGTATCGTTCTGCTCTGACAGCAGCCTTTATATAAACAATGCATAGCTTTTGTCTATTTTCTGCATTACTCTCTTTTATATATGTTCATTAATGACATGTTGCACCCGTACACTGTGGTACGGCAAGTACGCCAGGGGCTTCAGTACCCTTTAATATGTGCGAGAAGTCCGTACACTTTCACAAGTGCGGCACCCCAAACTTATAGCACTATATGCATCGGCTCCGAATCATGATTTGGGTCAATAGTTGGGTTTGCCCGGCTCCTATGTTTTGGCGCCTTACGTTCCGCTATATCGGCTAAGGTAGCACTAGGAGAACCACTGCGATTGTGCCCCGGTTGAGCTGGGTTAAGCACCTCAGTGGAGAAAGCTAAAACTGACTGTCATGATGAGGCGAGAGACCGGTCGCTGTTTGAGAGGTTTTTCGAGTCCCTAAAGACTTATGCCGCTTCGAGCGAGGAGCCAGATTTGTCCGGCCAAGGCGTGGATAGCGCCCCGAACTCAGTCTTCCGAACTAGGGGCTTCGCCGAAATTTAAAATTATAAAGTTCTATGGCTAAGTGAGAGTGTTCAAGCATTATAGTCCGATTTCCTGGTTCGTTGTGCTGAGCGCCTCCCTCGAAGGACCCAACTATGGGAAAAAGAGCGCTCAGGTTTATCCCGAACACCCCAGCACTAGTGGCATGGGGGCAGAAGCCGACGACTGGCCATCTCTCAATTTTTTGATAAACGGCCGCACAGAAAATAATATTTTAAATTCAACAAGCATTGCTTAAGCGCCTATGAACAAGTTTTCAGCGCACAGGATAAAAACGAGCGAGTTTATTCAAAAATTACATCCTTGGTACATTCATCCGCCACAAGGCGGGCACCCGCAAGAACATCCTTGTAATAGTTCTCGGGCTTGCGATGCTCCTTCCCCGGCGGCGGCCCGTCCTTCACAAGCTTCTCACCGTCCAGCTTACCCCAGTGCACGTTTGCACGGGCAAGGGCCCGACGGGCACCTTCGATGCAGACGGAGCGCTTGATGACCTCGAGCCTTGGACAGGCCTCCACCAGCCGCCGCACCAGCCCGAAGTAGCTCCCAGGCAGGGCCTCTCCGGGCCACAGCTGAACTATGAAGCCCTTCATGGCCTGTTCGGCCGCCTTGTGGAGCTCGACCAGCTGTTTCAGCTGGTCGCTCAAGGGCACAGGGTGTCCGGCCTCAACATACTGAGACCAGAAAACCTTCTCCATCGAGCTGCCCTCTTCAGCTCGGTAGAATGCGGCGGCGTCGGATATGCTACGGGGAAGATCTGCGAATGCCCCTGGAGAACTCCGGATTCGGGTAAGTAACAAGTAGTTTACTTTTATATTTCTGCTTTGCATAAAGAATGCCTTACCCGCTGCTATCTTCTTCATCTCCTCCAACTCTTGGAGGGCCTTTTGGGCTTCGGCCTTGGCAGACTTGGCAGTCTCAAGGGCCGTCGCGAGCTCGGACGCTTGGGTCTTTGACACAAGCTCCAAACTCTCATGTTTTTTCATGAGAGCCTGAAGCTCTTGCTGCACCTCGCTGACCTAAGCCCCAAGTTTCTCTCGCTCGGTGAGCTCCGCGGCCGTTTTCTTTTCGGCCTCGGACAGCGCCTGCTTGAGGGTCGCCACCTCAGTCGCCCCCTATAATAAGCAGTGCAATCCTGTTATTTTTTGCAATCACGCCTCTCTATAGGCACTTTTTCTATAAGGTATTTCCTACCTTCTTTCTCCTCGAGCTGCCGCTTGGCAAGGTCGAGCTCTTGCTCGGTCCGCTTGAGGTCCTGTTTCAGGACACCCACCTCCGCAGTCAGTGCGGCGGTGGATAGCAGCGAAGTCTGCACACGCATATTGACTCTTTATTATTAGACTCCTGCGAAATTTACTAGATCCTCTATTCGGCTTTTCTTTCCGAACGCCAAACAGAGCATCAGGGGCTACTGTCTATGCGGTACTATTTTTATATATTTTTACTTACCTCGAAGCCTGTTAGAAGGCTAGCGCAAGCGTCAGTCAGTCCGCTCTTGGCGGACTGAACCTTCTGGATCACCGTACTCATAATAGTACGGTGCTCCTCGTCGATGGAGGCGCCGTCAAGCACCTCCAGCAGATTGTCCGGCACCTCCGGTTGGACGGAGGCCGCCGGCTCAGAAGGCTTGCTCCTCTTGGAAGGAGTTTGCCTACCGCGGTCCGGAACTGTTGGAGATTCCGGCGCGGTGTCCGGCACAAAGCCGAACTTGGAGCCCTGGGGGGTCTTGTCCCCTTTACTCCTGGGGTCCGGGAGGTTGCCTTGCGGCTCCTCCAGGACCACCTCCTCCTGCCCCGGAGCTCATTGCGACGCCACTTCAGCGTCGTCCGCAGTGTGGGGGGAGACAGCGGGCGGAACTGAGTTCACGTCCGATGAGTCCAGGGAGCCGCCCGATGATTCGTCGAATTCGGCCTGGGGCAGACTGCATAATTACATTCGACATTAGGGAAAGCTATGCAACAAAGGAACATCATGAGTTACTCTGGTATCCGAACACTTACGATTTCGCCGGACGCCTGGCCCTGTCCGGCCACTCCTCTTCGTCCTCGTCGGCGTCGGGGGCGTAGTCCGGCGGAGGGGTTTTCCTCTTCGTGGACCCTTCGGTCTCCCCTACTGGGGTGGCCTTCCTCTTCTTTCCTCCCCCCGCTGGAGGGGGAGAGGTTTCTTCTTCCTCCTCCTCGTCTTCACGAGAGGAGTGCGTCTCGGACTCGTCGGACGACGAGTCCGACACCACCACGTTACGGGCACTCTTTCAAGTCCTCGTGGTCTTCTTCTTCTTGGCCTTCTTCTCCGGCACCACATAAGGCGCCGGAACCAGCATCTTCACTAGTAGAGCTGGGGCTGGGTCTTCGGGCAAGGGAGCCGGACAGTTAATCGATCCGGACTGCGCCTGCCAAGCCTGTCAAAGGCGAGGGAGTTTAGATCCCCCATAGAGTCAAACTATGAAGAAACTTAACATCCTGTAAAAGGTGAAAATAGCTTACCTCGCTAGCGTGACGCTGCGACTGTATCCGCGGTCCTCGGAAGCGGATGTGGGAGCCTCGGAGCCTTTGGTTAGCACCTTCCAGACGTCTTCATACGTCGTGTCAAAGAGCCAGTTAAGGGTTTGGTGCTGCGCCGGGTCGAACTCCCACAGATCAAAGCCCCGTTGTTGACACGGGAGGATCCGGTGGACGAGCATAACCTGGACTACATTGACAAGCTTGATCGGCTTGCTCACCAGGGACTGGATGCATTTTTGCAATCTGGCCACCTCTTTTTCATCGCCCCACGATAGGCCTGTCTCTTTCCAGGACATAAGCCGCGTGGGGGGTCCGGATCGGAACTCGGGGGCTGCGATCCATTTCGGATCGCGCGGCTCGGTGATGTAAAACCACCATGATTGCCACCCCATCAGAGTCTCCACGAAGGAGCCCTCGAGCCATAGGACGTTGGCCATCTTGCCCGCCATGGCACCTCCGCACTCCGCCTGGCTGCCGCGCACCACCTTGGGCTTGACGTTGAAGGTCTTGAGCCAGAGGCCGAAATGGGGGCGGATGCGGAGGAAAGCCTCGCACACGATGATAAACGCCGAGATGTTGAGGACCAAGTTCGGGGCCAGATCGTGGAAATCCAGGCCATAGTAGAACATGAGCCCCCGGACAAATGGGTGGAGTGGGAAACCCAGTCCGCGGAGGAAGTGGGGAAGGAATACTACCCTCTCATGGGGCCTTGGGGTGGGGAGAAGCTGCCCTTCCTCGGGAAGCCGGTGCGCGATGTCCTTGGACAAGTATCCGGCCTTCCTTAGCTTTTTGACATGGCCCTCCATGACGGTGGAGACCATCCACTTGCCTCCCGCTCCGGACATTGCTGGAGGAGGTTGAGGTGGGAAGTGCGGGCTTGGGCGTTGGAGCTCCGGTGCGCAGGAGATGGATAGGCAAAGGAGGAAGAAGGCGTAGGTAAAAAGGTGGATCCTTGTCCCCTTATATGGGCGGATGCGGTTGTGCGTCCCCACCGGCCTAGTAAAACTCGCTTGCCTCCCAAGCGCCATGATAAGTGACGCGGTTGGGTTACCCACGTCCGTATTGACGAGAATCCCGTAAAAGGGGGGTACACGATCTCTGCTTTGACAAGACGTGCCAAGGAAACCGCCTCGCAAAACATGCTGAGGTGGAAAGGTGAAAACGATTCGAGCGAAGGACTTGGCTGTAGTGTGATGACGCACTGCGGAATACGTCGGTAGATTTGATTTGTGTCAATATTATTCTCTCTATGGCAATATGTGGAAACTTATTTTGCAGAGCCGGACACTACTTTTGGTGTTTACAATCTTCTATGAAGGACTTGGAGGAGGAACCCGCCTTGCAATGCCGAAGACAATTTGCGCACCGGACTCGTCGTCATTGAAGCCTGGTTCAGGGGCTACTGAGGGAGTCCTGGATTAGGGGGTGTTCGGGTAGCCGGACTATACCTTCAGCCAAACTCCTGGACTATGAAGATACAAGATTAAAGACTTCGTCCCGTGTCCGGATGGGACTTTCCTTGGCGTGGAAGGCAAGCTTGGCGATGCGGATATTCAAGATCTCCTACCATTGTAACCGACTTTATGTAACCCTAACCCTATCCGGTGTCTATATAAACCGGGGGGTTGTAGTCCGTAGGCAATCAACCCCATATACAACAATCATACCATAGGCTAGCTTCTAGGGTTTAGCCTCCTTGATCTCGTGGTAGATCTACTCTTGTACTACCCATATCATCAATATTAATCAAGCAGGACGTAGGGTTTTACCTCCATCAAGAGGGCCCGAACCTGGGTAAAACATCGTGTTCCCTGCCTCCTGTTACCATCCAGCCTAGACGCACAGTTCGGGACCCACTACCCGAGATCCGCCAGTTTTGACATCGACAGTCATCTTGCCCGAGATCCCGCAAGGAAGAAGAACGAGTCCATGAAGAAGACAAACGGACGTAGTCGAACAGATCCTCACAAACGCGACGTTATCGGAACCAACCCGAAGAAGCAACATCGGAAAGAAGCACACAACATAGTAAACAACCATCACATAAGCATGGCATGATGCACAACCAAGTATGATGCATGTCCAGTTTAATGAGGCATGGCATGGCAAAGTGCACAAACAATACTACAAGTTAAGTGGAGCTCAATATGCAACGAGTTGCATATTGCCGGACACCACATTTGATTATTTAGTTCAATCTCGTTTATGTACCCAACAATATTAAATGTTCTTAAACATGGCAAGGGTTGGAGCAAAGTAAAACTACCTATCTAGGCAAGTTCAAATGAGGCCGGAACAACAAGCAATAAGTCCGGAAAATCCTCATGTGCATATTAATGGATTTGGTACTGTTCTGCCCTAAACACAATTTTAGGGTTGTTAAACATGCAAATTGATGCCACCATGTTACACTAGACATTTTTCTACCCCATTTACATATAAAGATTATTAAATTTGGAGCTACGGTTATTTAGTTATGAATTAAAGCATTTTAGCATGGCAATTAAGCAAATATATGCAAACAACAGTCTAAACATTTTAGACAAAGATGAAAGTGGCATATTATGAAACTACACAAAATTCTAAGCATTTTTCATATATAAATTATTTTAATATGATGCATGGTTGGTGAGTTATAATATGCATGATGTTGGAGGGTGTCGGTGTCAAAACCGGCGGATCTCGGGTAGGGGGTCCCAAACTGTGCTCTAGGCCGGATGGTAACAGGAGGTGGGGGACACGAAGTTTTACCCAGGTTCGGGCCCTCTTGATGGAGGTAAAACCCTACGTCCTACTTGATTAATATTGATGATATGGGTAGTACAAGAGTAGATCTACCACGAGATCAGAGAGGCTAAACCCTAGAAGCTAGCCTATGGTATGATTGTATGTTGTGATTGTTGTCCTACGGACTAAAACCCTTCGGTTTATATAGAAACCGGAGAGGGTTAGGGTAACACAAGGTCGGTTACAAAGGAGGAGATATACTTATACGTATTGCCTAGCTTGCCTTCCACGCCAAGTAAAGTCCCATCCGGACACGAGATGAAGTCTTCAATCTTGTATCTTCATAGTCTAACAGTCCGACCAATGGAGATAGTCCGGCTATCCGGAGACCCCCTAATCCAGGACTCCCTCAGTAGCCCCCGAACCAGGCTTCAATGACGATGAGTCCGGCGCGCAGTATTGTCTTCGGCATTGCAAGGCGGGTTCCTCTCCAAATTCTGTGTACCTGTCGAAATAATGTCCGGTTTCTTGTGAATGTTTGTACTCCTCGGCTTCCACGCCCAATAATGGCCACTTTCCACATGTCGAGCGAATGTGAAGAGCCAGGGTGTTTTCATATTTACCCCCCTAGCTGTGTGAATGAGCCGCCTATTTAAAAAGACGAGGATTCAGATCCAAATCACACCATCCCCCCTTGGCGAGCCTTCATCGGAGCGCACCCGACAGAGATCCATTCCATCATGGCCGGTCGACATAGCTCCTCCTCTTGCACCCCTAGCTCCAAGCCGGGAGATTGGGAGAGATGTTCCATCCCGCACAGCAAATTGGTGATGCTTCAATCCAAGGGATTTCTTCCCCCCAGCGTACCTGGTCCCGGTTCGAGCCAGGCTTGCCACCTACAATGGCGGAGAGAAAGCGGAGAGTCGTCCCAATCCCTCCAAGGGAGAGCGGGTATGCCTCGTCCCTTATTTGGTAAGAGGGCTCTGATTCCCGATTCATCCGTTTCTTCGGGGGCTTCTGGAGTTCTACGGCCTCCAGTTGCACAACCTTACGCCTGCCTCCCTGCTGCATATCGCAGGATTCGTAGCCCTTTGCGAGTTGTTTTTGGGCTGTGAGGCTCATTTTGCTCTGTGGAAGAAGCTGTTCTTCCTTGTGCCCCGTTCTAAGAAGGGATCAATATATCAAGTGGGCGGAGCCGAAGTGTGGCGTATTGCCGGGACCGGATACCTGTCCGGGACCCCAAAGAAGACGTCCGAAGACTGGCCTCGAGAATGGTTTTATATAGAAGACGTCCCCCTTCCGGATCCTATTCGGATCAGCCTTCCTGAGTTCAACAACGCCCCTTTGAAGAAGCACCGGAGCTGGCGTCCACGGAGCTCCCTAGAGGAAGATGACAGGGACATTCTTTACTTGATGAGCCGGATAAGTTTTCTCGCTCAATCCGGATTGACCATGATCAAGGTCATGGCCACATGCATCATGCGGGGGGTGCAGCCGCTTCAGTATAGAGGCCACCCCATGTGGGATTTCAACGGGGAGGATGACGCCACCCGCCACGGCCGTAAAGGCCCGGGATCAGCTACCGATCTAATAAAGATCTTATCCACTTTGTACAAGGGAGAAGAGGAGGAATTCCTTCGTGTCAACCCGCAGGGCGGATTTTCTATGTACAATCCTCCAGGCTGGGTAAGCGGAGACTTTTTATTGCCCATCCATTTCGTATTCCCATAGTTAAGTATTTATTCTAGCGATTTTATCGCAGGAGCTGCGCCAGGCAGTAAAGGAGATAAACAACCCTCCTCCACAACCCGAAGACCCCGGACGGTCCCTTGACCCGACCTCCCAGGAGGATCCGGACATATCTGTGGAGCTGATCGACGGGGTATTTTACCAATGGAGTAATGACAACGTCTTGGTGGCCATTACGGCCGATTACCCTGGGCTAGTTCTAGCCTCACAGGTGACTGAGACCGAAGTCCCATCACTTAAAAAGGGATCCGTCCTTACGCTTTTTGATTGCCGTATAACAGCCGTGTTTTGCAGGGGAGGTCCTCGGGGCAGAAGGTCGAGCCTGTGGTAACTAGCCAACAAGGGGCCGCAAGGCCAGGCAGGCTGAAAAGTTCCGCAGTCCGGATTGAGGCACCGACGCAGTGGTACGGCACGCCGTCTTTATTGCAAGACATTATTTGCGGAGGCATATTAACGCCCATGCCTTCTTTTCAGGAAAAAGAGAGCTCGCCGGACTATACCCGAAGAGGCTACCAATCACGCCTCCACAAGCCAGGCTCCAAGGCCGGATTCAGAGGCGGGAATGAATACAAGGCGTGCGTCGGGTGCTCCTCTGATAGAGGATGCGGATAAACTGTCCGCCACCCATTCCGAGGTGGAAAGTGCCATGAACCACAGGCGTCCCCGGACTGTTCTTCGTGACACTTGTTTCTCCCAAGAGGCATTGGCTGCCTTCAACTCAAGAGACGCGCACCTCCGTGCCGCTCAAAATGGTCTAGCCAGAGCCACGGAGCAGTATGTAAAAGACATACGGGTGAGAAAATTTAATGATTATATATATCAGTAGCCCCTGAGACTTGAAACAGTTAGGATAACTGATTTAAGGATCATTTGTTATGCAGGTTCTTACAGAAAAGAATACTCAACTGTCCCAGGAGCTGGAAGAGTGCAAAGCCCAACTGCAGTCCGCACTAGCCGCAGCAGGGGAGCCCAAAGAGACCCCCTCTGGTAACATATCCTTCGAATGATAAGTATCGTATTAGAATGTGGCATATATGCAGATCTGACAATAAAATTGTAGATGACGCTGGAGTAAATCCGGATAAGCAACAACTCATATGCCAGCTGAAGGCCGGCGAGAGCGTGCTGACGAGGGTGAGGCGGGAGAAGAATGATCTCCAAGATGCCAACACCAAGCTGGGCGTGGAACTAAAAGATGTTCGTGCCCAACTGTCGGATTCTGTTAAGGAGAATCGGCGGCTTCGACGTGGCATATTTAGTAAGTGCTTGAACGTACTTTGAAAAAAGAGTTCGACGAGGAAGCTGGCTGACAGAGTTATGTTTGTAGGTATGCTAACAGGTCGTCCTGCCGAGGAGATGCCTGGTTCGACGGGTGATCTTCTTCCCGAGCTCTCGCAGTTGCACGAACGAGTTCGGCAGGTGATGCAAGGCATCGCCCAGGCCTTGTGGCCGTCCGTCTCCATACCCGAAGGCCTTGGAGAGCTTGCAGAAAAGCTGAAGGGAGCACGGAGGTGCTTCTGATTATGGAAGATATCGGCCTGCCATCAGGGTGCCAGGGAAGCCTGGGCAATGGTGAAGACACGG